>NW_008795259.1:10589895-10596410 GCF_000699145.1 Aptenodytes forsteri | reverse complement strand
AAAAAAACCCAGCCAAGCCCCAGATATAATAATCTTAAATGTTTTTCTTTCAAATATAATACAAATAAGTTTGTATACCACAGTGCAAGATTTAAGGTCATTTAATGTTGTGGATTTATTTTAAACTGGCAATGCAAAAGAAGAAACAAAAAAGGAAAAAAAAAAAAGGGTTTTTTCAGCAGCAGTATTTACACAGAAAAGATAAGCAAAAAAGATAAGATAAAGAAAAGATAGTATCTGTGAAAAAAAGATCTCAGAATATCTTGACAGAGTCCTCAACTTCTCTGTCTTGTCCTAATGAATTAAATGTGTAAGGAAAGTAAATTGGATAAAATTTAAATAGACCAGACTATCCTAACTGACTTCTCCAAAAATGTGGCCTTTCACTAATGGCTTTGTATTTGTTTCATCTGAGTATATTTAGTCTTACCTCTATCTAAAAAGGGAAGCAGCAAACCCATTATAAAGAAGAAACTCTTAAAAACACAAATGCATAGAAATGAGCAAATGTTAATGAAACCTCCTTCAGGGTTAACCTAAAGTACACACATAACACATGAAACCAGGCTCTACTTCTCTAATTAAATTTTTAAATTGACTACTCTTAATATATTGGGCAATCCCTTAAGATTTTAAAGTCACCTTCTAAATCTAATTGTGAAGGATCATTTACTCTGCTTCTTTTCTTCTGTTTAGAGTATGATAAATTATTCACCTTATAGTCACCACTAAAACTCAGTAAAGGTGATTAAAATCTGGGAAACTAAAGACTCTGCAATGGAGTTGCAATGGAACGGATTACTTCTTTGGAGATAAAAAGCAAGCAAACAGTTGCAATTCACATTAAAACATAGATTAGTACCGCACTTAAAGGTTAACTTAAAAATGAAGAGTTTTTTTCATAAAAAGTACACAGCTTGGAACTGAGTTGCTAATTAAGGTATTAAGAGCCCAATGTCACTGTAGTATGACATTTCTATATTTGACACACATTCTCTGTAATCAACATATCTGATCACAGTCTATGTGGGCTGCTATAGAAAGTTGAGGGAGTCAAGAAAAATGCTGTACATATCTCAAAATCTAGAGGATCACAGAGAGTTTTAAATGATGTAGCTTTAACAGGAGGTCAGCATAAGGGAAAACCAACTGTAATCAGATCTCTGTCACACTTAATTAGATGGTCTTAAAACACCACTGAAAAAACAGAGCTGGCTTAACACTTTTTGAAAGCGTAGACAAAACTGAATTTTGCTAGGCCTACAACCTAAGTCTTTATCCTTGCAGTGATGTCAGAGTAGGTACAAAGAAAGGAAGGGCAGGGAGAGCTGGCTGCAATTAACAGGGTTTTAGAGGGCTACAGCAGGTTTCAGTGAGATGTAGCTATGCAGGCAGAGACTCCATTATCTTCTGATATCTTCTAGTCAGTCTAAATTCAGGAGGGATGGTTTTATTCCTAAATCCCTTTCTTTTGGTTAGGTTTTTAATCTTTGTCTCCTAAGTTTTCTCCAAATGTTCCTTCTTCCACCCGTGTCCCCATACTCTCTGGAGCTGTAAGAGCAGCTGTAGCTCCAGTCATGAGCCTTGTCTCCAACAACATCATGTGTCCTTTTGACCTTTTATCTTAGTGAAGGTATGGGGGAGACCTTGCTTTTATAGCTAGCTGCACCCAGTCCCGAGGGCTAGCACAGGGACAGGAACTCCCTTATCAAATGCTGAAGGAATTTCTACAAGGAGGATAGCAAGTTCCAGCCACATTTTGGGATGAAAGAGGGACTTTTTAACCGCTCTCTAACCACTCCTTAGGTACTGGCTAATCCTTTCTTTACATACATGTCAAGGCATATCCTCTGAGGAAGCAAGTTTACAGAGAGTGAAAAAAAGATTACTTCTTTACCAGAAAAAAGTTGGCCCTACTCTTCTTTGGTTTCTCTACTTTTATGAGGTTGTCATCTGGGAAACCTGTATTTCTTCTAATAACTATTCTTGGCTTTTTGCTATGCCTAGCATTTTTTTAATCTGCAGCCTTGCACATGTTCTTTAAATAAATGTGATGCTTTCTCATAGGGACTGAAATGCTCTGTTTACCTCTAGGAGACATGGAGCAAAAAAGAGAACTTTTGCAGAAAACTAAAAGTTGGCTAATTATCCACATACTAAAACCTTTAAGAATGAAAAAGAGAAAGCAGAGAGATCTGAAATACCAGACAAGAGTAAGACCTTTCTGTGAAGACTTTGTCAGAAATAGTCTACAAGAGAAATTGAAGTATATAGCAGTAAGTGATCACAGATCTAGGGACTTTTGCTTATGAAGAAAGATTGAAAGAATTGGAGTCATTTCTAGAGAAGGCATGATGAGAGAGATGGTACTTCATAAATATCTGCTGCTTCAAAGAGAGGAAATTAACGGCTCTTGTCCTGTCCCCAGTAACAGTATAAATCCTTGACAGTTCTTTATCAACACGATTATTTGTAAAATTGTTTCTAATGATAAGTAAGCACTAGCATATGCTGCAAAAGAGAACTGGAATATATATTCTCAGAAGCTTTTAAGAATAGTATAGATACACAGCATATAGCTGATCCTCCTTTGAGCTAACTGAACTTTTAACACCATTTCCAACTGTTTTTCCTCCTGTACTATGCCTTCATCCATTCTAAATTTTACACCATTCAAAGAAGCAGAAATGGGTTATCTGCTAGCGTAATTTGAAGGATTATGCCAGATCTAATTTTTGCCTTAGACGATGGGTATTGCAAATTGAGTAGGTTCAGATTTAATTTCAGTTTACCATGGTAACTAGCAAAACAGAAGCAGAACTAGATCCTCCATCAACTTGGTCCCAGCAATGCTCTGCAATGCTAAAATGATCCTTTAAATCTGACAGTGCTAATTAATGTTCTAATCAATTTATCAAGCAAGCAAACAAAAAGTAGTAGAATAGAGAAAATAAAATTTTCATCAAGGACAATATGATCAAGCATTAAAAAAAAAAAAGCCTTCATCTTCATGCTGATTCTGCACATAGGTGCAGATAGATATTTATATCTCTGCCCTGGAATATTTTAACGCATGAGTCTTAAACAAAAATGCAGATGGATATTGCTGTTAAATGGTAATTATTTTTCCCACAAATTTAAACACTGCTTTTTCCTGTTAGCGTTTTCACTAACTTGGCATAGCAGTACTTAACTAGGAAAAAAAAATGAAGAGAATTACTGTAGGGAAAGGAAAACTGCTGCAAGCTGTTAAGTATATTTATTACAAGAGAGAAATTCTTCAAGAACCATCTCTCTCTCCCTAAAAGTACAATTTCTGTAATACTGCCAAAGACCTTGATATCAAGGATGATATGTTTTGAAAGTGAAGTGATGACCATGAAAGTTAATTCTTGACTGCAGAGAATAAAATTGGTAGAGGCCCCTAACATAATCAGTTCATTCATTTGAAAACAATTGCTTTTAACTGGAGCTAAATATTGGAATAGGCCTCTTGTCCATAAAGCCTTTTTTATCCCATCAGTCTAATAATAGAGGTGTTCTGGCAGATTCGAGGGATTCTTTTTCCTCATCAGTCCACTGGAGACAGGAAGTGCACACATTTCATGGGCAATTATCTGCTTGTAGCTGCTTTTAACCCCGATGTGGTATTTCTTTTAATTTGCACTAACATGACAGCTGTGGTAGGTCAAACTGGATCATGTTCCATCATTTGAGGAGCTGTTATCCCATATATCCTGCCACATTTGTTATAAAAGTTAAGTGCCTTCAACTATTGCTTGAAATAGAAGGAGTACTCAGTCTGCGTCAAGGTTAAGAAAGCAAAAAAGTTTCTAGTATTGCCTAGAAGAGAGAAATAGAAGACAGAAAAACCTTAAGTTCAGGAACTCTAACATTTATATAAAGAATGTAGGGTTTTGGCATTTTGGTTCTTTTAAATTTATAATCTTTAAATCTAGCATTTGGGAAAAAACAATTTCTTGTACAATAAGCAAAATAAAATGGTCTTTCCTCTGGAGTACATACAGCTGTCTTACTACTTTCAAAGAAGGAGATCCCAAGTATTTGTGTTAATGCAAGGAAAAATAAAATAGCATAACTTAGCACATTATGGAGTTTCCCAATTTTTTTTTTATTACCGTATCTTTATCATGAACTATCTTTTTTTTTCCAGTGCTAGCAAAAGAAAACGTTTGAGACAAAATTTGACATACATGGAAACATGAGTTTGGTAATCAGAAGATAATGATTATGGACAGAAAACTATAAACCTGACACTGCTGTGCCTTAAATTATTATTTTCAAATTCAATTTTCCTCTTTTGACATATTTATCTTTCATTTTACAATATAAAATGATATTTAGGAGTGCAAGTAGTTGGAAAATTGGACACAGTTGACTAAGCATCAGACCACAGTCTGCTTTCTAGGACAGACGTGGATTCAGCTAATGATCATTGTAATCTACAAAATGACATTTTATACACTGTTTTCTTCAAATATATTCTTTTATGTTTCCATATTGCAATATTTTAACTGTCATTGTCTGGCATGTTAAAAAAAATATATACATAAATAGCTTCAGACTGATATGGAAAAGTTAGTTGTCATGGTGACCTTGTAACCTAACCTCACTAAATCATTCTCAGTTCAACAGAATTAATGCCAACACATAAAAACATAAAATTGTTTAAATTTAATCTTAACTTTTTCCTTTTCTCAATTATGGAAAGTGGTCTTTAACTTTAGCAAGAGAAACACTCTGCATTTGTCTTCCTTTTCGGCATGCATTTTTCACTCATTTTGAAGAAGACAATTTCGTAATCAGAAAAGCATAATAATTGTGACAATTAAAAGCTGTATGTTAATATATATACAACAGACATTTTCAAACCCTTTCAATCTGTCCAGTTTGCTTCCCAGCTGGACTTTCTTGCTAGAGTATACAGCCATGCAGGACATACCATAAACCCATCTTTTTTGTGTCATATTTTCAATTAGAATTGTGCAAGAAATAAGCAGAAATGTTCAAGAGAAAATTTAAAAGTTAACAGTTATATTTGGTCCAAGATTTATAAAGGTTATTTGTCTTAAGATAAAATCACACAAAAATCAAAGTATCTCAAAGGATGGATAATAGTTTAGGCATGAATGTATCAAATCTGTGGTACTGAAAGTTTGAAAGTATTCATACACTACAACAACTACCATGAGAACAATTCAGTGGAAGAGAAAATGGATAATGTTAACAAATCCTTGTCCCTGGTAAATTAGCCTAAGCAAGAAAGGTCCCTACACTGATATTTTAGCCAGATTTCCTAGGATGATTTTAGTAAATTTAAAAAATATATATATTACTGGAAGAGATACAATATCTTCAAAGCTTGGCTCAAATGTAGAAAGTAGCTATACACTTTCAAGATTGCTTTTTGTATTAGGTACAGCACTACATCTCCCTCAGCAGCAATTCAATCACCTTGGCATCAGTGCACTCCAGAAACCTCCTGGGCAGCTTGTGCTCTGCAGTGTTGCCCCTCCAGCACATGTCAGGGTCATTGAAGTCCCCTGTGAGGACCAGGGCCTATGAACATGATGCTTCTTCTAGTTGTCTGAAGAAGGCCCCGTCTAATTCTTCCTGATCAGTCTGTAACAGACATCTGCATAACATTGCCTTGGCATTCTTTCAACAACATCCTATGTCAGACCCCCAAGCAAGCAGCAAACATCTCCAGATGACAGATTGACAGATGGTAGCCTCTGCTCGCTGCATCAGTCTTCCTCTGCTATCACTCACTGCTTCCTGCTGATGCTTGTGCATGACTCAGGCTCAGATAGCTCAGGTGATTCAATGGATGCAGCTCCCAGCAGCTCATCTCCTGGAAGGGCACTGAACCTCCTCTGCACTTGCAAATCTTTAGATGGAGCAGGAGCCTTCCTCCTGGCACCAGAAGCTACAAGCTTCCAGCCTTTTACATCACAGGAATCTCCATTTCCCAACCTGATATGCACAGACTCTGCCTGCTCCTCCAGTTGGAACTTTGGCCTCTTGAAACTGTGGGGTCTCGGAGAAAATCCAATTAAGCTCTTATCACCTCTGATGCTGCACAGTCTGCTGACTTCCTCCTGCATCTCCTTGACCTGGTGACACATATCCTCAACCTGTACATCTACTTCAGGCTAGGAGATCATCTCCTGCTGCCTTAACCTCAGTGAGAGGTGCCAGGCACACCTGCAGCCCAAGAACTGCAGAGCTTCATCATTCCTCAGGAGCTCACTGTTGTTCGAGGCCTTTGATGTTACAGGGAAGGTGATTTAAATCCCTGCTGGGGACCGTGCCCTGTGGCACTTTCCTGAGGACTTATCATAGAATCATAGAATCATTAAGGTTGGAAAAGACCTCTAAGATCATCGAGTCCAACCGTCGACCCAACACCACCATGCCCACTAAACCATGTCCCTAAGTGCCTCATCTACTCGTCTTTTAAATACCTCCAGGGATGGGGACTCCACCACTTC
>NW_008795259.1:10565595-10588527 GCF_000699145.1 Aptenodytes forsteri | reverse complement strand
AGCAGGTTGTTGACTGCTTCCTCTTGGATTATGGGGGGTTCATCCTGCTCGCCGTTCCTGTCTTCCAGCTCAGGGGGCTGAGTACCCTGAGGATAACTGGTCTGCCTGTTAAAGACTGAGGCAAAGAAGGCATTAAGTACCTTATATGCTGTTCTGTGCAGTTGCTGGCCCATTCTGTGCACCCATCTGTGTGAACTGCCACACAAACTGCTGCATCTTTTGGTTACCTCTGTTAGCTGCACCTAATACATAAAGGCACCTATGTTTGATAATCTTTTGTTGAAAAGTAAACAGATTACCAGTTTCACCTGCAGTGAAAGCTGACCTCTGAACTATAACTTCAGGTAAAAACAAAACCCAAGCATGTAGAAGATTTTGAGACCTAGAAGAAGGATAGAAATGGAAGCAGAGAGGGTGATGGATTAGCTAAGTCCATAATGAATGCATATATTGCATATTACAATACATTGATTTGGCTTTTGTTTTCCAGGACAGATGCCATTCTAGCACCTGTAGTTATAAATTCAACTAGGCACTTGGAAACTGTAGAATAAGTTTCAAGTTACTCACTATTGGGCCATTTTCCGTGAAGGTGTGATCCTATGATCTTAATTTGGCGAACATAGTTTCACTGTGATCATTGTTCATATGGTGTTTGATTACTGTTAATCAAGCTTAATTTACATGAATGGTTTTTGCCATTCTAGCACCTGTAGTTATAAATTCAACTAGGCACTTGGAAACTGTAGAATAAGTTTCAAGTTACTCACTATTGGGCCATTTTCCGTGAAGGTGTGATCCTATGATCTTAATTTGGCGAACATAGTTTCACTGTGATCATTGTTCATATGGTGTTTGATTACTGTTAATCAAGCTTAATTTACATGAATCTTTTTTGCTAGGACTTGGCAAACATAACAGCCTTTCTGCTACTTATAATTTTATGGAGGAAAGAACAGGAAAAAAAGGTAAAAAGAATATAGTAGTTAAATTTTCAAAAAATGACAGCACAATTATATGTTCTTAAAATTATACATCTCAGAGGGGTTCCTTGTTTTTTTATTCATTAATTTTTAAAGAACTAAATAGAAAAAGAGGGACATAACAAAGATACAAGAACAGGAAACTATTTTTCAAAATAAGAATGATTAGGAAGGCTCTTAAAGAAATAATCTGACAAGGAATATTAAATTCAAATACTGCCTCCGGTTCAACTTGACCTTGAGCTGTAGATTGCTGGAGGCTAGGACAGAATACCACAGAACTATTTTTCACAATCTGCTAATAAGCATCACTGGAAACAGCTTAATGTACTAGATGAACTTTATATATAGTACAACTGTGCTTATGTTAAGAAATGTGAGGATGCATTCTGTGAGTGGACAAGCATAGAATCCCTTAAATTGCATCTGAAAATTATCTGTATAATTTTTGCTTAGGGTCCCTTTTTAGTACAAATGTTTTCTTACAAAAAGCCCTTTTGCTTAAGGACCTTGCATGAGATGACCTGTGTTTCAGCTTCATGACTAGTGCAAACAACTCACCATAGTAGGCTAAACTGAGAATTATGGGATGGGTCCCATGAGTAAAGTGAATGAAGAGAGGGATTTTATTACTGTAAAGTTTTCTCATTTGTTTTCGCAGAAGAGGATAATTTTGCCTTTTTAATGAGAAAAAAATGTGTCCTCAGAAAAGGAAAACTTAAAAAATTGTGATTCGCTAGCTTTAATGAAAGTCTGTGGGCAGCCCCTTCCCTGGTGCCTAACTTCTACATGACTCTAATATGATCTACAGAGAAAGAAAAGTATGTTCACGACTTATGGTTGCCCTAAAGAGTCTCACTGAACACTGCAAATGTCATGTGTCTTTAATGAAAAGATCCTTGTGAACTATCAAATGAGATAGTGGAAATGGTTCTTATTTCTACATTCATTTTTTTGTGTAAGAAAGCAAAAGTAGAGGGGAAGCTGAGGAATCGCAGCTGCTGAATCCACCCATAAAAATGTACAAAATGACTGACACTTCCAAACACAAATGTCAAGTACTTGAGGATGTAAAAGATGTAGCTGGATAGTCGACTCTAGAGATCAGATATGCCAGCAGTGTGGTAAAACAGACTTATCCAGGAAACACCCAGAGGCAAAAGAAAATGCCTTCAGGGGAAATTAAAAAACAAGCAAGCAAGCAAAGATGTACAGTAGCATAGGTAAATAGGAATACAAGCTAACAATGCACAACAAAAAAGTTTGCGTTACTTAGAGCAAGAGAACAGACAGTAACTAAGAAGAGGTGACCTTGTAGATCCTTACTATCTGAGATATTCACATATATATGCACGTATATACAGCGAGCCTGCTGGAGTATGAATATCACTCTGTTGTGGTGGAACTGAATGCAATCTCTGCAGAATGATCAATGACATCTCTGCACACCATTTAAAACTCTCTTTAGATTCCAGACACCTCTGAAGGTCTAATTAGTACTAAACCTGCTCCAGTCCAGATTTTGAGAGGTTTGCCATGGTTATAGCTCTCTGTAAAACACAATTCAAGTAACAGGCACTGGTTCAAATATGGATTGCAAATAAGTTTTGCCCAGCACGCACTAAGGTCCTAAAAATATGATGTCTTCCACATTTGCAGAAGATTCCATGTTCCTTATCATTCTCCCAGCTTCCTAATGAACAGGTGCAGTTCATCACCACCGATCATAGCCATGAAAAAAAGAGTGAAGCATCTGACTTACCTCTCAAAAAAAAGAATCTATCAAATGTTTCCTGCTGAGCAGATATTAATAAATGTTGATTGACCAGCTGCAATCTCACAGCTTAGACTATAGACCAAATAAGAAAAAAAGCAAATAGGTAAGAAATGTAGATGCACATTAGGAGAAGCTGGATGTCTGTCCTGTGAAATCACAAGAACAAATGTGATTTCCCATCCACACAGCTAATAACATCTAATCTTTGGACAATGGGATTAATTATAATGGCAATTAGTACACCGTATCAGATATAAAGGCCATAAACCATTTGTTAAAACTTCACAGAATCACAGAATGGTTGAGGTTGGAAGGGACCTCTCAAAATCATCTGGTCCAACCCCTTGCTCAAGCAGGGAACTTAGGTTTTTATCTCACCCTGTTATAATTTACCACTACAATAGCAATGGGAGACAGCATTAGGACAGTTAAAGTTTTCCAGTCAAGTTAATATGTCCATGATAAGAAAATATTTTTCTGAATCAAAGCAAAAGTCAAAACTTCAAAGATAATTTTTGACCTATAATTTTGCGTTGAGTCAATTGGGGCATTTTCTATTTGATAATTCAGAGTTTCTTATGATTGTCTTAAAAAGGTTATTGCAGCAAACAGGAAAATAAAATGTCATTTGAGAAAAACCCATCAAGTCTTTTAGTTTGAAACTGTTTAACTGCTTGTTTTTGTCAGTTCAACATCCTTAAAAATTAAAACAATGTTGACTCCAAAGATCAGTTAAAACAGGTGTTATTTAGTAGTTTTGGTTTCAACTATTGTATTTTGGGGGTAGGAATCAAACATTTCCTGCGGAGATTTAGTATCTATAAATGCTCCATTGCTCATCATGGTACAGTCCTGTCTCCACTCCAGAGTACTGTCATTGAAAAGTGAATTGAGACAGGTGAATGTTGAAGGTGAAAACTTTGCAGGGCTAACTGTTACTAACCACACAAGTTTATGCACTGTAATCCTGATTTGCCAGAAACAAATGGCATAATTAATATGTTTCTATGTTGAAGAAGAACTCGGACACTAGGTTACCTCAAGACAAATGCTTTGGCTTTGTTTTAAGAGCACGGAGAAAGCAGCATGCATTCCACAGACTGAATGAAAAACATTTGGAATTGTCTCCAGAATACACAGTTTTTCTCAGCATTTGCAAAGATGATGCTTTATGCTTTGGACAAATCTTTGTCCTTTCTTTTTATTTAGTGCTCACATTGACCTATCATCTTTATTTGTCCACAGAGTGCTTGAGATGCACAGTTACTGACAGGAGGAACTAACAAGTTGAAATAAACTGTACTACATGCAGACATACCCAGAGCGCTAACCAAGTAGACTGCTTAATGAGTTCCTGGCAGTCCTCTACGAGTGTTTAATGAGGAAGAAGTCTAAATCTCATTCATTGTAATTTGACATAGGCACATTAGAATATGTTGAAATTGGTCCTGAAAATAAGATGTAGAGCCATGTGTCACTTAGAGCGTGTCACCACTACAAATGTACCTTCAGTTTTAACCTGGCTTTTAGCCCAGCTTCACACATTTTTTGAAAAAGAAGTCTTAGTCTTCTGCTTCCATGCTTTGAAACAGCATTTTCAAATGCTGTTTCAATGTTTCAAAAAGATTTTTTTTTTTTTAAAGGTGGATTACTTTGTAGTGAGGATGTTTTAAAAGCTTATTTGAGTACATTGTAAATTTTGATAATCCTCTTGCTTCATCCAGCTTTTCTAGATACTCATTTCTCACTTACCTTCCATGTAGTAGAAGCTGTTGTTTAGTACACAGCTCTCTTACATTTAACCCTTTCTTCAACAGCCTGCTTCTATGATACCAAACCTTGGCTCTTTAGCCAAAGAGCTCTAAAATATGTCATTTCAACATGAGTTAATAAAGAATAAAGAATGACCTCAGATTTTGGTTATGCTCTCATGTATGACAGAGAGTATGGTTTTGGAAGAAGCATTTAAACTCTATGGTGGTAGACCAACATCTGGCTAGCACAGATGTCCCAATGAAAGGATATAATAAAATGTTCAAGAACTTCTAAGTAGAAGTGGTTGGGTTTTTAGCTTTAGAAACTAAAGCTAAAGGAGGAGAGAGAGACAAGAGAACCCTGAGAGAAAGGTGTGGAAGAACAGGACCAAATTGCAGAACAGAAAACAGTGCTAGAAGTGACTGAGGTCAGGTAGTGTGACAATATGAAACTGTCTTATAAATCTATATGCTCTTTTAGACATTGCCAGCTTGACCAAAACCATAAACAACAGTGTTGGAAAGGAATGAGTAACTACCTTAATGAATGAAGCCTCTAGCATTGTTATTATGAGTAAAATTGCATCAGAAATATGAGTCATATCCCATGTCTGATGTCAACAAGAGTCTTGCTTTCGGAAACCTTATGTTTTGTTAGTACAGTTCTATGCCTTAGATCACAATCTACTTTCATGAGGTTTCTTTCCCACCTTTGCTACTTGTGAAATGAAACAAGCTTAAGGGAGAAAAGAATTTTATCATATAATAGTAACATTCTTAGGCAGAAAAAAGTTTCAAAACCAATCTCTTTAGCATGCAAAACCTTTCTATTCCTTGAATATAAGGGAATAGAATATCAGTCAGTCAGTGTATTACAAAAAGCCCTCTTACAAAAAAGGATGCAAATTTGCCTTAGAATGTGGCTGTTTTTTCTACACAGTTTTCTGATAAATCATTTCTTTATAGGAAACTTTTATACATATTGATGTTATAAGAAATTTTGCTGACAAGTCATTTTTCCCCTTTTCTCACTTTCTCCTCTTCATAATGACTTGTGGGAGAGGAGTTCTGGGGTCACTTTTTTCATCTGAAATTCTTACCTCACTGAATCCATACCTTAAACATGAAATAAAGAAATACTGAGCTAATACAAGTTTTAAAACATTAGTCATTATTCACTGCTTATTATTTTAGACAAGAAGTCTATGTATTTATTTTTCAGCATTTTGTATTTCTGTTGCATTGCCAGTGGATGGCCATTCACGGGGAGGGGAGTCATCATGAAAGCAAGGGAAGTCTGAGGCATGGTCTGCCAGATCAGACATTGGATAACCAAAGGAGAAGTACAGATTGGCCATGCTTATATCATCAGAGTAGGCCAAAGAAGCACATAGTGTTTGGAGACCTGAATTTAGGAACTCATCTTCATGCTGGTAGGTGATCTCTGCACTTCCACAGGATCAGCAGCAGTGTACTGGGACTTCCACCTGTAGTACTGTAACCACAGAAATGCCAATACTGGGTCAAACTGAAAGATCCATCCCATTATATATGTAACAGTTTAAAAACAGGATGCTTAGAGAAAGGTATAATAACAGGTCAAACATTGTAATGATTTTTTCTCAATATACTCTCCCAGCTTTCAAAAATCAATGAATTTCCTGAGCTACGGGAATGTTTAATGTGCCTTCAGTAGGCAATCTCTTCCCACTTAGTTTTGGGGTTGACAAACTCAGCACAACACTGTATTCTATAACAATATACCACTTCAGCTTTTCTTAACATAGCACCACAAATTTTCTTAGCACAGCAGGCCAGGTGGTTGGGGCAGTGGATCAAGGCAGTGATGCCCGTGGCTGGGGCTCCGAGGTGGCTCCTGAGTGCAGGAGGAGGCCCCCGCTGAGGTGTCTCAAGGCCAGACAGTTGCAATATGGCCCTGAGCCCAGGCATCCCAATACCAGGAGAGGCAGGAGAGGGAGAACCCACTCAGGGCTCTGACAGGAGCAAAAGACAGATGAATTTTCTTGGTTTCTACTGAGGAAAAGTCTCACCTACAGGCATTTTGCAGGGAAAACCTGCAGTGATAACATGGATGGCATTAGTCACTGATATCTAAATAGTTGTGTAGGTAGCTTCTATCCTACTGTACCAAAACCTGTCAACCCTGCCAGTGCAAACTTTGCAACTAGAATTTGTTCTGTGAGCTGCTTTAATTTCACATTTTGTCTCTATAGGTCAGAGCACTGGAGAGCAGGTCTTAAAATACTGAAAGGAATAAGATCATATCTTGTTCAGTCATTAAACCTCAGATCACTTCAGATGCATGGCACCACTCATATAGCAAAGATGCACTGCTGTTGCACCAACACTTGCCTTGAGGAAAGATCAAGAAAATAATATGAGTTGACTGTCTCCTTGAATTGAGCTTATAAGTTCATGAGTGACCAATAGAGTCACTGTATCATTTTCAAGCAATTTCTGACTTCACACACAACAGCAGTATCTAAGTTGAATAAATAGCATCAATACTTGCCTCAAAGTTGATTCCTTCACCACTTTTCACTGACTTGTAAAATATTTAATTTGTTAGGCACGTACCTGCAGCACTGTGCAGTTGCAGCCTCCTAGATCACAATTACAACTCATTTCTGAACTGGCAGAGTCCCTTTCCTGATAGGACCTGGTATGAGGGTTTCTCTGATGCTTCACGTTCACATCTGCAAAGATCTTCCTCAGATCCATATTCTAGCATCAGTGCTGAACATCTCATATCGCTACAATCACATTGAACAACCCTGTGCTAACTGTTCCTCACCTGAAACCTGAACCTACAGGAGAAAGTGCAAATGTCAGTGTCTTGCATGTAAAAGCTGCTCTCCAGGGAGTCCTCCCACCTGCTCAGTGTGTAAACTGAGGCACTGCCAGCACTCACAGGCTTCTGAGATTACAAACATAAGTAGCAAAAATTAATTCTCTTTTGCTGAGATACTATATGTTATTGCACTAGGTGAAGAATCCCATGTAAAACTGGGAAGCCTTAGTGTTGCTCTTAGCAAACTGGAACCTCAATATAGTCTGCAAATTAAACAAATCTCCAGGTGTTTTTGAAAGCATCCTGTCACTATTCTGCTTAATGCAATTACCTTAACATGTTTTATTATATTGCCAAAATTGCTATGAAAACAGTAATCACTTAATCTATAATTCTGTGTATAATTAGACCAAATTCTATGACCCTTCTAATTCTCCATAGTAAAATGTTGAGTATGCCCTGATATATGAGAATATTTACTTATCTCCTACTCACTGTAATTGACAGTTTCACCTTTTTTCACTTTCTTATTCTCTTTCCTCTTTATTTTCTTGTTTTTATTGCCCTGTTGTTCCTTTATAACACTAACAGTTCAGTACTTTACAATGAAAAAGATGTTTCATTCATTGAGGCAAAGGCACTGATAAGTCTCTGAAGTTTTAGATTTTTAAAGAAAGAATGGGGAGTTTCTCTGATCTGTACAGACAGTCAGGGCATAGTTAATTTAACTTTTTTTTTTTTTTTGTACAGTTAAGCACAAAAATCATAGTTCTACAAAACCTTCACACAAGCTTTTGCTAAGTCTACCATAGTATCAAACTTGAGTTATAATATCATATTAGATTATTTTGCTTTAGAAGTCCCTAGCTGTAAGCATAATTTGCCAGATAAAATCTAATATGTTTAATCTACACTGCTAAATCAGTTTATCTTCAAATTACATAGTGTCATTTCAAATCTCAATAGATTTCTGTTATCTGTGATTCAATTTTTAAAGTTTGGTATTTTCAAAATCTATTAGGCAAAACCTATATTTCTACTGGCTAGTGTGAAACTTCTTTTTGTCTGCTGTCTTAATCATAACCACTATGCGGAAAAGAGAGAAAGCCCGTTAAAAGTGCATGACAGAAGAAATGAAATTATTCTTGTTTTACTCAAAGATTAAGGTAACATTTCCACACTGTCCACAACAGGATTGGGATCATGAACCTGCATTTTATGTAGCTCCAATCTGAGTTTTGATGGGAGAACCATGTATGCATGGAAAGAAAAAAGGACTTTTCCTGCTTACCTCCTCAGTGTTTTCACATCTGATGTCCACACAGAAAGTCTCTGTGTCCCAATGACTTTTGGGATAGGGAGTCACTACTGCATGAAACTCTGTCCAGGATACCTGATGTAAAGGCACGTCATGTAGGTTTGATGCAACAGAAACTGGGGAATCACTGAGGAGGGGATTGAGAGAAAGTGAGCTAACCTAGATGACAGCATATAAACATCAGCTCTGCAAAAGTACTCTCAAATTATATGGATGGGGCAAGATGGCTTTTGTGAAGGCCATTCTGCAGGATGAAGCTGTTGTTAAAGCATAAGATAATGAAACTTGCACTGGATTTTTCTTTGTTTCAAAATGAGGAAAGGTTCAAGACCGTATCATGAGAAAAAGGCCAGAGAAGACTGAGGGAACAGAACCAGAGAGAAGGAAAAGGACATGAGTGAAGTCAAAGGTGGAAGGGATGAAAGTAATAATGAGGAAGGTCAAGAGACCAGAAGACGTAAAATTCCAGGAAAGGGGAAAATTAGGGAAGATCAGGTGCAAAACATCTGTGTCAATACTGAGGAAATTAAAAAATAGCATAGGAAAGATGGAGGGAAGGTCAAGGAAAGGTGTTGCTGCCATCACTCTTTGTTCCCTTTCAGAAAGGTCTGCCTGTCCCATTTCACTGTCTCAAAATTGGCTGCTGTTGTGACTCTTATCTTCAGAAGTCTGTTTGACAATTTCTTCAGTTAGCAATATCTTCTGCGGTATCACATTGCATATATGGCTGTGCCATACTAAGCCTGCAGTATTGTAGATATTTGAACTGTAAATTTTTGGTTGCTCTCTTTTTTCCCCCTCTTCTTTAAAGCATGGACTTTGATTAGATCTACAAATGTATTATATATCCTTCCTTCTTCATGTTCTCACTATCACTAACTGCTCACAGCTACTGACAAACACCACCTCATGCCTTGGAATTATAAATTGGATATATATGTTAGGAGAGACAAGTGGCAGTTTAAAAAAATAGTGAGCATTTTAGAAAGTCTGAATTCAACCTTTGGTCTTATACTCTCACACATCTTGGATGGGTAATGCATTTCCTGTCATTTATTACTAGGCTCTGTTGAAATGATAAGCAGCGTTTGGAATATATGATTTTGTAATTCAGTCTAAGGCACTAAATCCAGACACAGTGGTGCAAGAATTGAACACCATGGCAACAGCTTTATGTACCTGCAGTTTTTCATCATCTGCTCTCCTGGCGCTTTCACGAAATCAACAACATCATTTTGGTGGTCACTTTGCCTGCTTCATTGCTGCAAACTGGAAGATAAATCCCAGTGCCTGCTCTTTATTACTGGGTATTTTTAGCTAACTGTGTTGATTTAGCCCTAATTACTTATAAGCAGTGTCAGATAAATTAAATATTTCCAGGTGTGTATTTCATTAAGGCTTTTTAATCAATTTTATTAAGGCAGTAACTCACCAAATCAACATGCTTAATTGGCCAAATATGTTATACAGAGAGTAAGAATACTGTCACAGTCAAATTGAAGGCTTGGGTAAAATAAAATCTATACTCATGATGGACTGCACACTGTGAAAGATCTTGGACAAGTCATCTATACCTAAAGCTTCACATTTAGATACAGATTTTAACTCTCTCCTATTTTCTTATCAAGACTTTCCAATGAACAGGAATAACCTAGCAAACCATTACTAGAATATGAGTTGCTGGTTTTCCTTTTCTTCTCTGCTTTACCAAACAACTAGTCTCAGACTAATCCTTTTTCCAAGACTATATTCCTTCATGCTGCAGGCCAAGTGTGGCACTAGTCTATAAAGGAGAGCTGTGGGACTCAGAGCTACTGTCAAAGAAATGGAAGTCCCATATATCTCTTCTATTGCCATCATTTAGTCCAATAGGTTGCTTAAGTTTGGTATCATCAGCCTAACTTTCTAATTTGACTTCTGCAGTATTTAAAGAATTCAACAGTCCCTTATCTGATGTCATGAGGGTTAGCCTACCATGGACAATGGAAAAACCTGGACAGTGTGTCGACTGCCCTTTCTTGCCCTAATTTGTTTGTCTTTGCACTGTGCTCTGGATTTTGAGGAGCCTTGTTGGCCTGAATTAACATGATTTTGCACAGTATTGGACTTAAGTCTCAAGTGCTCCTTAAAGCACTGAGGAATACAGGGCAAGAACGGCTCTGTGAAAACCAGCTCAAGTGTCCCTGCCCTCCACTCCATGTTTTCTGTTGTGGGACATGGTGCAGGGACTTACAGACTAACTGTTCATGGAATGAGCTTGCCTTTGCCTGCACTTTTTAGCTTAAACTGAATGCTGCTTGAGTGTGACTATGCTTTCTCCTCAAGCAAACTACCCTTGAGGCAGTACTGCAGTAATTTTATGTCTGTGTTAATAAACTAGGTTTAATAGTTAATAAACTGGTGGCACAGAGGTTTAACACCAAAAAAACCTATGATAATCTGAACATTTCCAGTCACTTTCATGTGCTTTGTCAAAATCTATTAAAATACAGGAAAGTACTGTGAGTTTCCAAATTAGGCTATTTTCATATGAATGTAAACACTCTGGAAGTTTACAAATACTCCAACAGCAAATTCTGTTAAGTCCTGTATGTTTTCAGATTCCGCAGGCTCTCAAATAGCATGTTTGTCCAGCACTAGAAGTGAGCTAACAAACATAATACCTAAAAACAAAAATATTGTCGCTTTGTCACATAACACTGCCGTACTATTTTAACACCTCCATCAAACAGCAGAAATCAGCGGAAGTCTTGCAGGCCACTTTATCAGTGAGTAAGAATGTAGAATGTATGCATGCAAAGTCCATCTCCCCAGTGTAATTTGCTTTTCTCCATGTAGATGTTCACACCCCTCTAACAGGTTTCAGAACAATACTCTCCCTTGAGAATATTTGTTCTTGCTCAGGGATCTCTCTGTCTCAAGAACAGAAGAATCATGTATTTAACAAAATGGAGGAAGGTAACCTCCAGATTGTTGTACAGATCCATATTCTAGTGCCACTGCCTCTACTTAAAATCTGGAATAGTAGCAGACGTGCAGTAAATACTTCCAACACTGAATATTTGATTGCATGCTAAGAAAAATTCTGTTTGTTGTGACAATACTGCCAAGCAGCAGCTAACATTTATTTTGGGGTTTTGTTCCAGCTCCATCAGAGTTAACAGAGTTTTATACAAGTCTTATTTCACAGAATCTTATGGAAAAAAGAACAGTAGCAGTAATTCAGAAAAAAAAATTATAGTAATCTAATTTCTGTAGATAGCCAAATAAATATGAAGAAATTAATCTTTCCAAGAGACAAGAGCTAAATATCCTGCTGAATTCAACAATTTTACAGTATACAAGGAATGGTGAACTATATTAACAAGCAATACTTGAAATAAGCAAGGAAGGAAGAGGGGCTCTCTTGCCTCTGGCAGTGCACAGCACCATCTCTGGACTAAGCTATCCATGCCAACTGTTATTTTTCTTCTTGGCTTATGAAGCTACCTCTGAAAAGCTGAATGTTTGCCTTTGGACAACAATAGGCTGACCCAAATAGCAACGTTTATCAAAGTATTATGAAAATAGCGCCAAGTACTTTCCAATGCTTTGAAAATTATTTTTTGGTTATCTAAGCCCTTTTTCACTGTGGAGCTTTTAGTGTCATCTACCTGTAGCACAGGACCTTTACTCCTAAAAATATAGCAGTAATATTACCATTTTTGTCTATTACTCATTGATGTACAGAAGCAGAGAGGGTTTGGCAGTAAACAAGCTTGAGTTCATTCCTCCATTGGTTTTATTTATTTTTGCAGTCTATTTTAAATGGATTCTCTCTCGGGCTTCTTGCTTCTGCAAACAGTAAATCAGGCAGTGGAGCAAAAGAACGCTTGAAAGGATTACAGCACCAGCTGAGCTTAAACAGCTCCATTGTATCAGGGCAAAAAGGTCAACTCCACTGTAATGAACCCAGTGTTTAGGAAGCTAGTGTCTTGTGCTTTTTCACATAAATGTTGTTTTAATGTATGTGATGTTATTTTTCCTAGTGTGACTGTGTGATCAGACCAATGCAGTTCTATCCCTCCTGAAAAGTGATACTCAACATTTTGCTCTCAATCCAGAACTCAAATATATATGGGTGTATAAAACTACAGAATAATTACCTTCATGTTCAGAGGATGTTATTCAAGTTTCCCCCCCAAAAAAAACCCCAAAACCCCTTCCAGTTTTCATCTGGCTATATGGTGAGAGCCATAAGGTGTAGAAACTGGAAAATTCCACATTAGCCCTCAGTATAAAATGCAAAAGGTAAGTAGGTGATAATGCATAGACCTTTTCCTGTGCCTCTTAATAGCAAATAAAAAACACTTCAGGAGAAGTAACCTGCAAGAGGTTAAATATGCAAGCATGTGAACACTCGTGTGGTGAAGAAAAGTTCCATTCTGCATGTTTACATGTGTAATGATTGACCTGCTTTTCAGTGAATGTTGTCTTCTATTCCTATGTCTTCTTATTGCAGTAAAGAGGAGAAGCTACATCTAGTTGCTGTCCAACCTATGCAGTTCATAAAGTGCCTCTCTTGTAATTATGCTAAATCTAGAAGAAGGAATTGAAAACTCTAAGGAAATGGAGTTCAAAATTCCCTAAGGATTTCTAATGAAGTCGGGGATCGGGGGCACGATAATGTAGAAAATCATTCGGCATCCCTAGTCACAGGTTATCAATAACACAGTACTTACAGTCTAATTAAGGGAATAGAGACAGCAGCCTATGTTATATGTTTCTGTCTTTAACACAAATTGTCACCAGGCCAGAGTTCACTGCTTTTGAAATAATAGGATGTAAAGTGTAGATAATGCTACAAATTAGGTTAAACACATAATGATCCCAGATGTGGAGGAAAGAGTTTGAAAATGCAAAAGCAAATAGATTAAAATACTACCTCTGGTTGTAATTTAACATTTGCTACTATAATATTACAACCATATGTCTATCGTGTAGCTGGGGCCCAAAGCCAGTCCCATTTACAGGAAAAGTAATACTAAAGTAATGGCTATACTGGGACATGTTAAAAACATCTCCACATCTACTTCTCTTATTGTATTTTAGGTTAAAACTATCTACATTCATTTGAAAACCATAATTATGTTATAATTAGATATTGATTATTACACATAATGCTTTCACACGCAGGTGCTTAATTTTTTTTTTTTTTTTGTTAAAGTTTCACTCTAGTAAACCTTCAGAGTCAAATTTATCTTTATCATCTTTACTATTATTTTCCCTTAATGACCTGACATCTCAATGCAGGAGACTAGAAGGAGGCAAGAGGGAAAAAGAGTCACTAACGTGAGTCCAAAAGACCAAGCTATCAGTGAGTTCACAATTTCAGCTTCCAAAATATTTTGAATGGTGACTTTTGAAAAAGCATGTCAGAGACATGGTACCTGATGACATGCACATTTAGGCAGCTATTTTCTTGTGACTTTATGACATTACTTTTTCATAAAATTTGTCATGAACTAAAAAACTGCAAAGGGAGGAAGCAGGTAAGAAGGAGGAAAAAAAGGAAAAAAAAAACCAGCATGAAAAATGCAGGCATGAAGCTATAGTGAAAACATTGAGTGCAGAGGAAGGAGATGACAGAAGTCAATAAGCCAGTCAGTTCAGGGCAGAGAAAATTCTGCCAAAGCTGTAAAATAACTAACCAGATACGTAGGCAGCAAGATAAAGTTTCTGATGATCTAGTTGTTAGCCATCACTCATGCTGTTTGCTTTAAGTAAATTAAAAGCTCAATTATTATAATATATTCATTTTAGCATCTCAGTATGACTCTTGCTATTTAATTTAAAAAGCAGACTTTGAATGAATGACAGTCTCATTAACATGTTACAATCAACTGGAAAGAGGAGATTTTTCTATTTGAGAAATAGTATGCTTATAATTTAATATAGATTGTAAAAAAGAAATGTTAAATAACATGAGAAGAAATGTGAGGGCTAGCATCTATTTTCATTCAGATGAAAAATGTCCTGTGATTTATGTAACTAAGATAGAAAACAACCTGATAGGTACATTGTAGTAAGAAACCATATGTGATGTCTACCTACCACTGTTGGACAGTTAACATGTCACTATTATTTCACTGAAAAATCACAGAAAAATAGAGATTATCTAGTCCATAACAACTTACTCCAGATATCCCTACTTTCAGTTTCTTCTGTAATGAGAATTCTAGTTTGGGGGTCTTTCTTTAAAGGCTATTTAGAGGTGAATATGATAGCTTTTACATACTATTAGCTGATCGTACATTGTTGCAGAGCAAGTATTTGTTAGCTGGTTTACACATGGCACCCTACAGCCATTCCGAATCTCCCCTGGGGCTACATCAGTAAAAAGCAGTGTGCCAGAAATCCGAATCTGGGCCATGGTCTAATAAAACTATCCTGCATATCTGAGCCATCAATAATGCCTCATTCTGGGCTTTTTCACTCGACCTTCAGGTATTTGAATACTGCTTCAGAGCAATTGATTTATGTGCTTATTCTTGACACTATGTTACTTAAAAAACTGTTTCACAAATTGATTCAGTATCTCTTTTAAGCATTTAAACTGAAGTTCTCTGGAGTTACAAAGCTTAAGCTTCGTAATTTATTAGTAGAAATAACAAAAATGAACAGTCACTGCCACACAAGAAAGATTTCTTAGGTGCCTTGGTGTCTTCTGCTTCAGTTCTCTCCTGAGAATCAGGCATTGTTAAAATCAGACATCGACATTTCTCATTTTATGCTCCACTTCAGCATGATGTAGTTAATGCTAGACTTTAAGACCACAAACTTCACAGTAGCCTTTTATTGCTGCTTTGTGTCTTCCTGACTTCAAAATTCTCCTGAGCTTTAATTAGGGTCTCTACATCCCTTAGGTTTTCAACCTCTTTTAAAAAGCAGCAGGTTCTCTCACCAAACACTGCCTCAGGATTTGTCTGACTATTTAACAGTTACTCACTTGACTAAACTCTTAGGTACAAAACATGCAATCAGAAGCACAATCTGCACTAAGGAGATGCAGCTACTCTTCCTTCCACAACAGCAGTGAGAATCCCAGCCTTGGAACCAGAGTATTACTGCTGGGCTAGGCAATAAAAAAAGAAAAGCAGAACTGAAGAAGGACCGAGACTGAATACTGAACAAAACTTTTCTTTCTTCCCAGTCAGAGGACTAGCAAGTGGCTGAGCTATGTGAGGACAGAGGAAGCATAGTTCCTTAGATTTTTTAAGGAAAACGAGGAAAACATGAAAGTTACAAAGGGGAATATTAATGACAACAATTCCCTAACACATGAAAGAATTTGTCACGAGCTATTTGAAAACAGTGGTAAAAGGAAAAGGCTGAGCTTATGCCATTGGAACTTTGGCACTAAATAAAACAGACTGGTGGCAGCCTTCTTGGCTTCAAATGGTATTTTCTAAGGAACACATGTACCAGGAAAAAACTAGCAAAATACCTTGCATGGAAGAACTGGACAGCTAAAAGCATCACTGGAGCTGAAGCTGTCTGGAAATACAGAAGAAAAATGCTCAGGTTCTGAAACAGAAGTGCATCTGTACCTGTCAGTAGCAAACTAACAAAAAAAAAACAACAATTCCCTAACACATGAAAGAATTTGTCACGAGCTATTTGAAAACAGTGGTAAAAGGAAAAGGCTGAGCTTATGCCATTGGAACTTTGGCACTAAATAAAACAGACTGGTGGCAGCCTTCTTGGCTTCAAATGGTATTTTCTAAGGAACACATGTACCAGGAAAAAACTAGCAAAATACCTTGCATGGAAGAACTGGACGGCTAAAAGCATCACTGGAGCTGAAGCTGTCTGGAAATACAGAAGAAAAATGCTCAGGTTCTGAAACAGAAGTGCATCTGTACCTGTCAGTAGCAAACTAACAAAAAAAAAAGCTAGAAGATTTTGACAGACATAAAACTGAAAAACCAACCCAGAGTCTTAAAAAAGAAAGGTTTGAAGAACAATGTTTGCAGGATGCTGGAAGATTCAGCGATCAGAATTTGCCACTCTTTATACCTGTGTTTATTGGGCGGACGGTATCCTGACACAGCAGCTGTAATAAAGAATCTGAGATACTACAAGACTGAAGGCAGAAAGCTATGCCAACCAAGCCAGAGTCTAATTAAACAGAACTTGTAGCAACACAAATTCTAATAAACACTACTTTTTTTTTTTCCAGATAATTCCTAACTTTGCCCAGCAAAAGAGGAGAAGCAAAAAAGGCAATATCTGTTCTGCATGTAGGAACATGTACAGATATGATGAAAAGAGCACCAGGAGTCTCAGTAGCTTTCCATGGAAGCTTAACACCTACCAATTCTTATCACCTTGTTAAGGATTTGTCCTTAAAATATCCAGTCTGTCTATGAATGCATAGTGATGATATCTTCAGACAAAATATGCCCACTCAATTTTGAAGCAGGGAGCTGAAGTTACAAATCTAAATACTCATGTATCTTTAGTACCTAATATGTATGTATCTAATAGTTATGTATTTTTATACCTATTAAGGTACTTAAGTAGGTAGTTTCCAAATAATCACTTCTTGATTTTGTCCTAGTCACCAGAATATTGATAAAGATATACAGCTGAAAGTAGCCCTCCCATATGCTGTTTATAACAACAACAAAAGGAAAAATATCTAGCAAAATGTGAATATAACAACATACAATTCAAAGTAATTTTCAGAAAAAAGGAAAATAGATTAAATAAAGGTGTGGGTTTTTTTCTTTTATCATATAATCTCCTTCAACTTTTGTCCTATTCAGTCTGTATTCTTGCAACTTTCTCATGAAGTCTACAATATTTTTATTACAGCAGCTAACAGTTTTGTGCTTTTAATTTTTTATGTCTTATAATTTAATAGTATATTTTCAATCATGCTAAACTAAGGCACATTACAAAAAAAATTCACTAATAAATGCATAAGGGTTACTAGAGCAGGTCTTTCACATCCAGGAGATGGAAAAGAGATCACCACGCTAAGACTGGTGATCAGACTAAGTAACCACAGGCACTATCTTGATTCTGAAAAGAAACATGTGGATTTTCAAAAAAATCAAAAACCTATGGGTCATGAGTCACAAAAATCACAGTAAATTTAGAGATATAAAATTTTCTGTTTCATACTACCCAAGATAAAATGTCATATCAGATACATGTAATTACATATAGAGCCTGCTTCTCTAGGCATCTACACTATATATTTTGTACAAACCTTGAAGGGGTGCATTTTTTTCATTATGCAAAAGCTGCAGCAGTGAAATTTCTATACAGATGGTTCTGTTCTCTGTTACTTAAGGGGGAGTAAGGACAATTTCCTTTACATCGTATTAAATTTTGCAGAATTCCAGCGAAAGGCTTACTGCTCACTTCCACTACTTAATGGTGCTTTGTACTTGACCTGAAGGCAGATGGTGTTATTTATTAAATCATGTGGAAATTGCAAGTATTAAATGCCTGGATATCCCTTCACAGCTCATAGTACCAACTAACAGAGGAGAGGTGTCTGTCATATCTTAAAACTGTAGTGATGGATCAGCAGAAAAGTCTACCTTCTTACTACACTCACACATTTCTTTCAATAAAGCCTGAGTACACAGATGTCACAGAGGGACAGACAATTCATCTTAATCTTTGACAGCAGCATAAACACTGCAGTAAAGGAATACAAAAGGAATTATTTCCCCTTGTATTTATCTAAATAAATATCCCCCTTATTTATCTAAATAAATTCATTTATTCTGCAGTTGCTGAGAATGGCAGGTTCAGGGAAGGTAGAATAGGCTGGTACTAAAGTTTAATTACTCCTGTGGAATATTCAAGCAGCTACAGCTAATAATGTCTGAGCAGTTTCCTTCTCAGAAAGCTTTTCACTGTATCCCCTTTGTGGATAACTCCCATGGGCACTAACAGGAGACTCGTGTGTACAGTAGCCAGAACAGAACAAAATATCAATATTCACCATTGAGGGACTTATTTTTTTTTCTTCTTTTTTCTTTTCAACATTCCTTGAAGAAAAGAAGGACATCTTTAGGAAAGGGTTAGTCACTTAACTACATCTACAAACAAAACACTCTAAAAATCAGATTACTGACATCATTTCTGTCTCTTTCCAAATAGAAGTAAGAAAGCAACCTAGTCTTTGGACAGCTTGCATACCTGTCTATTTATGTAGCTAAAAAAATCTTCTAGAAATATTTGTTCTCATTAAAGCAAGATTTTTCACGTAGTATGAATGAATCTCTATGCATGGTAGTGAGCATTCACACAATCTCTACAAAATTTTAAGTAATATATTATGAGACTGTCCATTCTAAGTATATTTGAAATGTATGGTAGTTACCTCAACAAAGAAATCATTTTAGTACATAAGTGCTTGACATACACATTTGCTGTAGCAGGAATTGTATTACACTCTTAGCATTAACGTCCCATGAAGTCGTTACTGACATAGAAATATCAACAACATTTCTACACATTCAATGAAACATGCAGAATCAGATGATTAAAATGAAGTGTCAGGGGAACTACACCAACAAATTCATGCTTGTTGCTTGCTTCTGTCTAAAATATTCAAAGTTGTGATTCAACAAAATTTCAGCAGCAAGAAAACCAGTAGGGAATTTACCTGATTTCAAGCTCACATTGGGTGGCAAAAGTTGTCCAAGGGAGTAATGATTCTTACTACAGAAGAAACAGTACTTGCCACTCTTTTATGAGGTGACAAAACATTCTAGCCTGAGAAAACACTGGCTGCTTCGGAAAGTACTCAAGAGTACCTCCTAGTGCCTGGATTTGTTTGAACTGAATGTCGGAATTGAGCTAAGCTAGTGCAGTTCTCATCCTTCAGGAGAAAAAAGGTGCACAGGCAGGGAGGAAGCGATGGTGTTGTCCAGTACATCTCACAGTTTGGAGGATCAGGACACAGACTGGGGCATACCTGCCCTCCGGTATAGACAATGCCATTTCCTACCAGTCCCATTTTCTACCTTTTTTTTTTTTTTTGAGTAGAAGTTAAATTACATTCTGCAATCCGGGAACAATATGGTAAGCAGGGAAAAAAGTTACAAACTTCTTCTAAATGACAAACATTGTTTCCTTTACACTCATCCTTTCATTAAGCTGATAGTTATGTAAATGACTTATAGCAAGACTTGAATCAGTCTATTTCAGTTCAAATCACAGTTAACGTTAGCTCTGTAGATGCGTTGACAGATCATGCTTTGTCATCAGAAATGGTGGTGACTGCAATAACATTTCAGTTTTAATTTAAATCTAAGTTGGTAAAATTCTTTTAACAGTCTCTCCTGAGGAAGACAAATTCTCTCTCTTGCATCCAAACTCTCCAACAGCACTGTACTTTTCTGAATATATTCACAGGGAGGAGGAAAATACAGTGCAATATATTCTTTCTGTATATTGAATTGCCTGAATATTACAGTACTACTATGCTGCATTTAATACTCAAAGTACTTTCCTGGAGCTGTAAAACGGAAACAGAAATTGGCAGTTTTCCATTTAATGAATTAGGGGTGATAGAAAAATGACACCCAACAAAACTGTTAAGTTTAAGATGTCAACTTTGCAATAATTTATTGCTTCATCTGAACAATGTTAAACAGTAGTTTGATGTTTTAAGAGGAGATTCTGTGCATCTTTTTACCATTTCCCTTAGGTTATTTAGGTCCGGCAGGAATTAAAATTATACAATCAGAGAGATTAAAGATGGAAAAAATTATTTTGTGCTTTGTTATTTTTGTTAGAAGTCAGCTTTGTTGTGTTGACTTACAAACTACGGTTCTTCAGATCCTCTTTAGACCAGTTTGTAATTGGGCTCCAATGATGTAGTTATTATCACATTTGATAAGCTTCTTTTTACCACCAACACTTCCTGTAAATGAAAAACACAAGCAGAAGCTTAATTGTAGCTGCTTGCTGAATATTTACCTCTCAGCTCAATAAATCATGATGGTTCACCTCTTCCAAATTCAATAACTATTTAATATTCTATTAAGCTGATGGGAGTAAAAGAATAGTAAACCATGTTTCTGCTATAGCAAAGTAATTAAATAAAACAGGGAACAATTCCCCTTTCATTTAAAATGGCAATAAAACATACGTTATTCAAGGAGTGCGATCATTATAAAACTGTGTGGAAAGAAGTGAACCCTGTAAACCTGGACTTAATTCAGTTTTCTGAGTGGAAAGTTAAAAAACTGTAAAATTATAACTTTACTACTTTAGCGCCATACTATTTCTGAAAAAATTCTTACATTGAGTCCTCAGCTGGTGATAGCTCACCTAACTGGATAAAGTCAGTAATGAAATAATGTAAAGTTTTCATTCACAGATTAATAGGGAATATGCTGTCCTTTAAGACATCCAAATTCTAGATAGCCTAAGCTCATTATATATTAGAGCTTTGAAATCACTTAATTTAAACAGTTGGATTATTCCCATGGTAGAGTAAGACAGATTTACTCTATCCTTCTTCCATTTAAAGAGACGTGAGAAGACTGAGGGAAGGAATCAGTTCTTCAAAGAAGAATGTGATTTCAAAGAAAATATCATGCCACTTATTAAGAAATAAAAAACTACCATTTTCACATTTTCTTCATTTCTCCATGAGAGACACAGCAAAGGGCCACAGCAAAGGGCCACTCAGAACTAAACCTAAGCCATTTGCTCCTGTAGACTTTAGACAACTTATTAATTACAGACTAACTGATTAGCTGCTGATTTTTACTTACCGATGACTCTGCTCAGGTCGTATGCTTTTCTATTGCTTTTCAACATGTTGGTCTCCTTACAAAGTCCACAGATTTTATTAGCATCTTTTCTAACAAAATAATCTATTGGAGGAAAATTCTGGAGCATATCAAACTGATAAATGGCTGAGTAGCACTTCCACAAGGTGCCCTACGGGTATAAATTAAATCTCACTCAAATTTAGTGAATTCCAGTAGAGCAAGTATGCTAAAAAAAAACCCCAAACACAAGATTATGTAAGTCCCTTGCAACTCAGTGAGGTGCTTGCAAGGATTTGAGCTCAATAGTATGACCAGCAGATCTACCTCAAAGTTATGTCTAACACAGAGCTCTAATATCTCCTGCTTCTGACATGGACAAGGTGGGTGGTTTTGGGTTGTGTTTTACTATTTGAATCATTGTGCAGGCCTCTGGATGTGGCTTCAGGATCCTAAGCTGACACTGTCACTGTCCTCTTCCGTAAGTTTATATATCCCAGAGGAATCAGCCTTTGCTGGGGAAGTCTGTAGTGGATCGGCCTTCTGAGCTGCTGGTAGTAGGCATCCTTATGAGGTGATAGATCAGTGAAGTTAATCTGCATATAACCATACTGTGCATTTGTACGTTGGTATGGGTACAAACTGATCAATTCTGCAGCCATTGACAATACCAATAGAGACATATAAAATCAGGATTCAACTTCTCTAATATTCACTGATATACATTTTATATATTTTTCTCTGCCAAAAATAAAGATTTGATTAAAACACCACTGAAGTTCATTTCCTTAGTCTCTGCAGACAGTTGTACCTCTTTTTTCTTTTAACAGATGTGGAACTACACAAACTGACACCACCTGAAGATTTGGCATGCTGCATAGTTCTCAATAATAAGAAGATGCAGATTAATGTGCCTTTTTTTTTTTTTAGTAAGTAGTGGAAAAGAAAAATGTAGAATTTTTTAATGTTTCATAATGTGGTGGGTGGACCTTGGCTGGCTGCCACACACACACCCAGCTGCTCTCTCACTCGCACTCTTCAACCGGACAGGGGGGAGAAAGTAAGATGGAAAAGCTCATGGGTCCAGATAAAGACAGGGAGATCCCTTACCAGTTACCATCATGGGCAAAACAGACTCGACTTGGGGAAAATTAATTTAATTTATTCCCAGTTAAAAATAGAGTTGGATGGTGAGAAAGAAGTCAAAAACTAAAACACCCTCTCCCCACCCTCCCCTTCTTCCCAGGTTCACCTTCACCCCTTCCCTCCCGACTCCTTCCCCGAGGGGCACAGGGGGATGGGGAATGGGGGGCTGCGGTCAGCCCATAACAGCTCCTCCCTGCCGCTCCTTCCTCCTCACGCTTTTCCCTGCTCCAGCCTGGGGCCTTCCCACGGGCTGCAGGGAAACACCCGCCCCACCGGGGTCTCTCCAGGGGCCGCAGGGGCATCTCTCTCTCTGCTGGGGCGCCTGGAGCACCTCCTCCCCTCCTCCTGCTC
>NW_008795259.1:10552281-10565394 GCF_000699145.1 Aptenodytes forsteri | reverse complement strand
CTGCTGCCGCCGCCGCCGCCGCCAGCACCTGGGCACCTGCACCCCGATACACTTAACTATAATTTATATTATGAAGCAGGAGAATATAAAGGTGTTACGCGACTGTATTTGCTTTTCAACTCTGTACACAGTAATTTAATTTTTTTTCACTTTACATTCAGCCCCACCAGCAGTAACATTACAGATACATATAGACAAGCTAAGCATGAAACATATAATTAGTATTTTGGGAAATAACATGGTTGGACAAGGCTTTAGTTTTACAGTATGATGGGAAGACAGACCTTAGGTTTTGTTCTACAAGCGCAATAATTTTTTGTGGATTCAAAGGCTAAATCTAGACTATTGTACATTATGGAATGATACGTATATATACTTCTAAACCATCTTTTAGAATACGTTTCACACACACAACCATGATGGGCTGGGAAGCATGTTAAGAGGCTAAAGCTGAAGCTGGTTCACGGTGGGAAAATAGACGTGATACTTTTTCACTATAATCACCTCTTACTTGCATCAGGATAAAAGCAGGTCCAGCATCTCTGGTTTATTTTAATAGAGAAGTACCCTGTATGGCCAGTCTTAGGTTACTTCTCTCATAATACTTCTGGAATCTCTAAAGAAAAGGAAAAGTAAATGTTTTAGCCAACGCATTGAGCAACAGAGTACTTTTGCCAATGCAGGCGTTATTGAAGTCATCAATAATTAAATGACAATAAAGGCACTGATTCCTAAAACGGGAAAACATAAAAGCTATAAAATTGTTAAAAGCTGGCTGGGTGAGTGGTGGGTGACTCAATGAAATATTTTAATAAAATTATTATGAATTAGTGATTAATAAAAATCACGGGTTAGTAGTATGATATTCCAAAGACTCGCAGAGTGACAAGGGAGAGCTGAGGAGTAACCGGGTGCCTGCTCGGTTCGAGCAGCAAGGGCAAGAGGCCAGAGCTGGAGGCTGGGAACATGTCAATATGGAGACATCTACGCCAAGCAGGCAGAAGGAGACACTCGTGGCGCCCACGGGGCTTCCCCGCAGGCGGTCTCTGGGTGCTGTGTTGCAGGGGTAGTTGCCGTGCAACCTACAGGCAGGCATCACTAAAATCATTTGAATCCCATTTAAAAGGAAATAGAAGCCACATAAATTGCAATCATTGCCACTATCTCTGGGTTTAAATCTATTCCCTGTGTGATTCAGCAGACCCAGTTAAGGAGTTTTAAGGGGTTCCCAATTAAATACAGAAGACTTTCCAAGTGCCTTTAAGAATCATATTTTTTAGTGTACGACAATTTCACAGCAATCCCACTGGCAATAAAACTGGCAGAGTCAGTAATTAATTTTAACACCTCTGATTACTAAATTAATATTTTCTTATTAAAAATACATAATCTAATCATTTCCCAGTTAGTAATTCCACAGGTGACTATAACTTTTATTCTTCCCTTATTTTATTTACCCATGTATAAGTTTTGACTGAGTTGCAACTTTGCATATGGGTCCTGATCTCAGCTAAGAAGCCATTTTATAGAAATGTAAATTTGTTCAGTTCTTGAACTGTTGGTATTTGTTACCTTCGTAAGAGACTTCTACTATTCTGTTTGTCTTCCAGCTGTAAGCTGTTTGAAATTAAACCAGGTAGAAGCTCCTCTGACTTGCAGCCATACATTTATTCCCAAGGGAAAGCCTGACCCTTTAAAGCCTCAGAAAGACGAAAACTATTTTTCTCAGTTTAATTTTCATTGGACAGCCACACAGAATAGCTGGACTGGGTAAGCTTTGAAATGGGAAGGTTACGGTTTTAGCAGTCCAGTGGTATTACATAGCTTCCACCGAAATGAAAGCAGGAACATCTGCTGTCTACCTGTGAGTAATGCGTTCTCTCAGTGTGGGAGACAACATACCCTGAACACAGTAAAGATCCTATCTACAAAGGTGTACTGCCCTCTGAGCTCCTTCTGCATGTTGCAAACAAGCTCCCCTTTTATGCACGTATGTAAGCTTGTTGGTTTAGAGCAGCACTGCCAGTACGGAATGAAGTCAGAGTCCTGTACCATTTCTGCTCTGAAGTGAATTTAGAGCTCACAGGCAGCTGGCTGCTCTCTTTTATTTACCAGTTCTTCAAGAGTACTCGTGGAAGCACCATTCCTGGTCCACCCAGTGGTATAAGGTGCAGTCACTAAGGCACACTAAACCTGTCACCAAATGCTGGTGTTTCTTCCTGGCTGTGCCTCTTTGTTTATCAAATAATCATTTTCAGTAATAAGGAAGCAGAGTGTAAACATGCTTTTCACTAATTTGCTATGTTTGAACATCTGATTCTTTAATGGTGTGAACGGGAAGCCCTGATGAGCTTTGTGACTGCACAGTTTGGTTCCAATTAAATTTTTAATGAAACAAAAGTCAAGCCCAACTCTGACTTGTGGCAGAGTTTTGATTTCAGCAGTGCCGTCTTACGTCACTTAATTTGGCCAGGTTTCCCCCACTGAACATAAATATTGATAGCTGACAAGACAGAAAACACTGAGAAGGGCATGGAGTGTGCCATGCAGCTTGCTTTTCTGAGCTGTCACTTGATTTTATTTTTTTATTATTTTTAGGAGCTGTTGACAGATTGGCAATCAAGCCTATCTTGAATTTTCAAGTTCATTCAGATCTATTTTCAAAATGGATATCCCAGGGTAATTGTAAGGCAAAGGAAGCAAAGTGTGCTTTAAGCTGATAGAAAATGTTTGAAGCTATTTAACTTCTCTGTAGGAGCCCACAGAAGTCTGTTGCTTCCTGCCACTAACAAATGCCGTGGAAGCCAGTTGCTTTCAAAACTCCCAATAAAACACACTGGTGATGTTTTTAAAGGAACACAGAAGAAGGGAGGAAAACTAATTTAAGAAACATTTGCAACAGTGAAATAGCGCTCAAAGCTATGGTATTAATGACAGTAGTCAGCAGCAGCAGCTGACTGCCTGGATTTAAATGGCAATCTGCTTGGCAGTAGCAGTTTAAAAACAACATAGATACTGGACTACACCATCCCTGCTGTACACATACCCAACAGACTGGGTGATCCTACCCTTGGATACTGAACTCTGTAACCAATCAGGTTAGATAAATAAAAAATAAATTGCTTTGGATCTGAGGCTTGCTTTATTTAGTATTCATTCAGTGACAGTTTTGCTACCAGAAAAAGAAAAAAAAAAAAAAGAAGAAGAAACCCCAAGCTTTACACTAATGAAGAGCTGCCAAGAAATAGTTTCAGTAGCAGGGGACAGAGTCCCCAGCTGGTATAAACTGGCTCCGCTCCAGTGACTACAGCAACATTGCACCACAGCTGTTGAGCTGTGGATGGGGCTGCACATGCCTGACATCAGGCTCCTAAATTCACACTAAATAAGTAACAGTAAGACTATCAGAAGTACAGCATCTGCCTTTGGATCAAAAGACCTGATTGTTTTTTTCTTAAGTTTTGGTGAGAAAAAAAGGCCACTTATTCTTGATCCTTAAATACAGATTTAGGAGGATAACTTTAATCATATAATTTGGAAAAAGTCTTGCCTGCAGTCCACAATTCAACATCTGGATAAATTCCATAAAGGTCAAAAGCTGAGGGACCTTAAAGCTATCCTGCAATCCTGGGAAGTTAATTTACTTGTTTTAGAGAGGCACTTTGAATGCATCCTCCTACATGCCAAGAATGGAACCCCGGTAACTGAGGAACCAGATTTCAGAGGAGGAAGGAAATAAAATCCCTATCAATAAAAGCTCCATCTACTTTTTCATAGTAACTTTTCCTCACCCTTCACCAACAGGAAACAAACAGTCTGACCCTTATGGTTTTGTTAAAGTGGCAGATGTAAATGACGGAATATGGTAGTTGTCAGAAAGGATTTATTAGTATGCTTTTCCTATTGCTCCTGACTTGTGCTAATGCACCTGTATGCTGCCTGTATGATATGTTACAACCGGAAAATATTTTAGACTACTAATTTCTGCAAATGTAGGTATGATTCCCAAAAGTATGGTTTTATAGTGTTTCTAAGCTATTTTATTTGAAACCCCCAATCAATGCCTTTGGAGACTACTCCAAAAATCCTACTGCTGTGACAATTTTTCTTACAGCAATCTTATATTTCCTCATTATTTGATTTAATTTTACGATGCCTACCTCTTTCTCCAAGTCTTACACTAAATAATTTTCCTTATTCCTTGGAGTTAGCACTTTGTTGAAGACAATATGTCATGTTTTCTTTCAGCCATTACTTACACACAGTATCCTCTTGCAAAATGTTCCCTCACAAGTCACTCCCCCAGCTCTCTAACAGTATTTTGAATTTTTTGCTGGCTTGAATCTTTCAATAGATTTAGGAAAACATGGTGCCTGTTGCATTATTGTGGAGGCAATTGTATTACTTCTCATTTAACTGTATCAGTTTGTACAAAGCCTAGGTGCTCTTTCATACACAATTGCTTTCAGGAAGATCAAATACAGAATAAGGCATTGAGCAATGTATATAAGGATGATAGAATCAAGACAACGGAGGGAGTTTCATAATTCCTGTAGAATATGAACTTATGGATACTAGCTTTTAAATTACCTTATTTTCTTTGCTGTACCATACAACAAAGTCATATTTTGACTTTTACATATATTCCTTCAGCTGGGACTTTTTGAGCATTAGCATTTTCCAAAGGCTACCTGTATTTAATTATATTTCAGGCCTCCTATATAGGAGGTTGTTGACGCTTTGAAGCAGGTACTTGAAAGAAAGAAGTGAAAGATATCTGACTTCACCTCTCTCTGTTATTGAATGGTCAGCCAAATTTCGCTCAGGTTGTTCATAGGAACATCTCTCTATTCCTCAACCTGTGGTTCCAATCACTGTCATTCCAGCCACCGTGATACTATGAATTACCTGTGGCATAATTCATGCTTTTTTCAACCGTAGAGAGCTATGCTATCCTGAACCAATTCTATTTTAATTTCTATTTTTCTGGTCTTTCTGTTTACATTTTTTTTTCATCATAGCCAGTATATTGGACAGCCTTTTTTTATTATGAAACTTACTTTTGTGCCATAAAATTTCTCATCAAAATGCTTAAGAAAGATGTTAAATAAAACAGAATCTAACCCTGATTCCTCTGGAAGCATGATGCTTTTGCTTGCTCAGTAGTATCTTTTAGCTTTCCTTCCACATGATAGTAGTCTTAGGCACAGCAGACATGAATTTATCAAGTAACACTTCAGTTATTACCCAATCAAATATTAAAATATGGACACTACATCTGCTGTGGCACCTTTAGCTGGAAGCTGGGGTCATCATCCCAAACAGAAAAATACTTTGTTTTGTTTATGCAGGCACACTCCCAGGCACTGGCATGATAGCCATTGTTACTGTGGCCGTCTCCCTTCTGTAGAGGAAAATAGGTTTTAAAAATTATTCTCAGTGGGTTTTTTAGAGAACTTTGAGCCTCAGGAACCCACATAAAATGACTGTTTGCTGTAATTCCTCCTACTGCCCATTTTTATTGATCTCTCTCACTACATTTTAAGGCACACTCCTAAAATCTATTACCTTGGTACTGCTGTAAACATATACTTTAATATGCTAAGTATTCCAAATCAAAAATCTTTGCAGTTATCTCTTCAAGGTATGCATATTATCCTTAAATCTCCAATGAATTTCTGTAACTCTAAATGATTCTACACTCAATTTCTGATTGGAGTCTTTTTTTCATCGGATCATCATGGCATCTTTAAGTTATTTAATCATAGAATCATAGAATCATTTAGGTTGGAAAAGACCTTTAAGATCATTGAGTCCAACCACAAACCTAACACTGCCAAGTCCAACACTAAACCATGTCCCTAAGTACCACATCTACATGTCTTTTAAATACCTCCAGGGATGGTGACTCAACCACTTCCCTGGGCAGCCTGTTCTAGTGCTTGAAAACCCTTTCAGTGAAGAATTTTTTCCTAGTATCCAATCTAAACCTCCCCTGGCACAACTTGAGGCCATTTCCTCTTGTCCTGTCACTTGCTACTTGGGAGAAGAGACTGACACCCACCTCGCTACAACCTCCTTTCAGGTAGCTGTAGAGAGCGATGAGGTCTCCCCTCAGCCTCCTTTTCTCCAGGCTAAACAGTCCCAGTTCCCTCAGCCGATCCTCATAAGACTTGTTCTTTAGATTCTTCACCAGCTTCGTTGCTTTTCTTTGGACACGCTCCAGCACCTCAATGTCCTTCTTGTAGTGAGGGGCCCAAAACTGAACACAGTATTTAAGGTGCAGCCTCACCAGTGCCGAGTACCATTAAGAATCCATTTGTTTTGCAATATTTTTCATTTTTTTAATTGCCATTAATAAAGTACCTTGTAAAAAAAAAGCCTTCATACCTGAATCCAAATCGCTATATATGTTCTTGCCTGGTGGTATGAAAAGACTAGAAAAACAAACAATAGAAGTGATATATGCTATAGCTTTCCGGTCACCAAATGAAAGGAAAAGGGGAGACAGACTGTTCTTTCAGCAGCCAGAAAGCGTGTTCTACAGTATGTTTTCCTTTAGCAGTAAGAGAAAAAGGAAATCTTTCTTCAGCAAACAGGTGGGAAGAGATAATACAGGTATCATGTCATGGTATGCTTTATTACATAAATATACTATGCCTTGCAGTAAAGCCACAATAGAAATCCCTGCTGAGGCAGACATATGAGAGAGGTCAGGCCATTAACTCAATCATCAGACTCTCCAGACACGTAATTCAGTTGAGAATTGTGCACACGTTTTAGGTTGCATAGCACTGGCAGAACCCAGCATCTTCCCTTTGTAATGACATTACTGTCTCATAGGGCTAGAGAGTCAGACTATTTCATGATTATTCTTTGTGATCCCAAGAATCCTCTGTTCTTTTTTGCATACTGACAGTCTTCAGAAGGAGGGATGAGAGGATCAAAGAAAAAATTAGGCTGGAAGGGAATCTGGAAGTCATGTAGACCTACCTCCTCACTTAAAACATAAGTGCTGGGTTTAAATAATGTACTCTAAGGAAGCCAACACAATCTGTCCCATTGGAGCCTCTGCAGCCGGCATACTTGCCCCTTTACAGAAGCAGGGTAGGGGAACAGGGCGATCCATGTACTCCAACTTCCACAGGTAAACACAGGTGCCACTTTGAGGGTATTAGAAATAGTCTGGCAAATATCTGATTGATTGGCAAGATGAGTCAGGAGGTGTCTTCTTGCAGGATCCACTTAAACCATACAGGCAATCTTCCAAATTAAGGTTCATACCTAAAGGTTGACTCAGATGAACTACCTGAAGCTATTATTACTTCTTTCTGATTTTCTCCTCAGATGAGCATTGTCACAGCTGAAGCCAGGACACTTGATCAGCTCATGGATAGGTTGCTAAACCTCTACGATCTTCAGCCTGACATATCAAGGCAAAACAAATTATTTTCCTTTATTTTAATATACCTGGCTGAAAACTGCTGCTTCAGGAACTGATCCAGTACTAGAGAAGCTATGTCTGCCTTAATGGCAGGGACATGCATCATAGAAGCAGAATGGATAGTACCAACTCTAAAGCTGCAGCCATCTGATTGATTTTAGTCTACTATGCCAACTCTGTTACAGGCATTGCTGTTATCCAAAGCCTCTTTAGACACAAAAAAGAAAAAAAAAAAAGCCAGTGAAAATGTGGAGTTTAAGTTCCTTTTCTCTTTACATTCAAAGTGTTCTTCTTTTACACTAAAGTTTTCAGGGAAGTCTAAGGAAAGCTTCTGAGAATTTTTGCCTGCCTTGCTGCCATGCATAGAAAGAGGTCAATGTGATTGAAGATTGTGTCCTTTCTTGGTAACTTCAGCAGCAGCTGTTGAAAACTAAGAACACATCAGCTTCAGTGACTAGAATACGAGACTGAAAAATAATTTGTACTTGGCTCTAATCAAGGCTGATTGCAGTCTCGGTGACCTTGGGCAAGTTACTCAAGCTCTTTGTTCGCCTTCCTGGTCAGCTGTAAAATTAAGTCAAAGCAGGACTTCACTGGAAAACAGATGCTGCCTCAGACTTGAATTTTTCTGGTAAATAAATTATAGAAGAAAATATAATAATTAATTAATAACTAGCAGTCAGCACATAGTAATTATGTGGCCATATCCATTATGACTGTACATAAACAAAATCAATTTTCATTAGGGGATATTAATGTTATCAAGCATTGCTAGAAGGGCTTTGGCAGTTACCAAAAAAGCTCTTTTTTTTTTTTTCTCCAATAAAGCACAGCTATTCTCTCATTCCTTAGTACTGTGTACTTTTATAAGCCAATCAAATCCTGATATAAAATCAATGTATTCTGAAATTTAAGCCCAATTTGAAAATACATTTCAGTACTGTTTCATATCTTTATGCATGGGAAAGTTTTATCTTCATAAAAGGGAATATTTTACAAGCAATGAACATAGAGTCAGATTCTGTTGCAGTTTAAACTGGTGTAAATATAGCTGTTCTACCAAGACCAGTGAAGCTGGCTGTAGCATCAGGATAACGTCATTTAAATCCTAGTGTCTTTTAGGATATTAATTAATGCAGTGATTTTTTTTCTATTTTGAAGTGGAGAAGATATGAGGTGGGGTTCTCTTTTGGGAATGCTTCAGTGTAAATGAACATGATTTTCATGAAGATTTTCAAACAAGCATGATTGATGGAAATGTATTTTTCCATGTCCCTAAGTACAACAATAGATCAAAGAAGATTTTCCTAATTCTGAAGTGCCTCTCCTTTTTTTATGGAGGCAGTGGGAAGAGGGCTAAAAAATTGCAAAGAGCTTTGCCATCCGTTCATATTATTTTTTAAGGGAATCTATATAGTCATGCATTGAATTTGTATTGTCATGTATTTTGGAATTTGGCAATCTGTGGCTAAAAGGTACAGGAAGATTATTCAGACATTGCTGTGATTGATATTTTAGAAATCCAAAGAACAAGGAAATGAATAATCACCAACAATTAAACTTGGAAAAAACCGATGTATTATTAGATCATACTTCTTGTCCTCACTTACATGGGTCCAAAGTTAAAGTTCATCATGCTAGTCAAAATATTTCAGAAACAGTCATGACCTCTGATATGCCAGTCTTTGCTGACAGAAGTTAAAGGAATCAGTTTTCAGTCTGGGTTTCAAGACAATTACATAGAAATTCTCTGTTCTGTTTACCCTGCAGAATGCAGCCAATATCATGTTTAAAAGCCATTAAACTGTATTAAGTTTCATTGTGCACACCCTACTCTTCGGTTTCCCTACTGTCTTTTGTTTCCCTAACAGGTTTTCTTCCTAAGACCATGGATTGATTCTCTGTAGCTGCAATTCAATTGCTGTAGCTATAAAACAGGATGGAAAGCATACGATCACTAAGCTGCTAGACAAAAACATGGCATTGCAGAGCTCAAATTGTAGGATCAGCTCTTGTTAATACTATTTATTTCATTTTAATTCTACAATAGGATTGGGCAAAAGAATGTAACAAGTCATCTACTTCATCCTACATCTAAAAAAGGGACTAATTGAAAAGAAACAGAAGAGACTACACATTTGAAATGTGCACCGTCGGCCTGTTATTCAATCAATTTGATATTGAATTGGATATGGTAGATGTAGAGAGTTGCATTTGTTTATAATTTGTCAGTCATTTTACACCTTGCAACTGTTTCATCTTCCATGGCATCTGGGTGGAAGACAAGCACCAGAACTTTAACTGTGTTTAAAAATTAAATAAATAAAAATGGACGTTGGTGGTGCTAGAAATGCTATGTTATGCCTATTGCATCTATTTCACACTGCAATCAATGAGAATTAAGTATCAAAATGATCTTGATAATCATACTAGTCATATAATATAAGCTATATTTATATGGTACTGACAGGTGAACAAATCTTAGTGCCAGGGCCTTTTTTACTCATTTTGCATCAGAAGACAAATTTGGAGGACTGTATATCTGGACCTGTACTGGATTTTTCAGTGCCTATATTTACTGATAATATCTCAGGCACTTTATAAATGAGCAATTAATGGGATTAATTTCCTTCTCTTCCTCTTCAAATCCTCTGGTCTCCCCTCTCTTTGAGAGGCTCAGTCAGTTCTGATATCAAATAATTTGGGACTAGGTCATTATTGAACATGTCAGTAGGGGTCTGATTTGCTCATGGAAACTTCACTGTCCTTCACGTAATGGTGTTCTCCAAAATGCTGATGGTAATAATTCTTATTTCTGCAGAAATATCTGTAGAAACCTTCCTGTCTTTAGAATTGAGAACTGTAGGCAAGGTGCCAGAAGGAAATACAGAACTGTCTCCATGTTTAAACTACATTCATTGCCAAAGAAACCCTCACAAAACCTCATTCTTTTAACGGCATATTGGGTTGTAAGTTTAATTGTCCTATATGTTTTCATCCTTCAGCATTTATTACTTCAAGAGTACAGATGTGACCTCTCAAAAAATGCATTCATCCAAAGTATAAGTCAAACAAACAAACAAACAAACAAACTAAATCTTTCTTGATACACATTAAAAACTACTGATCAGAATGCAGCTTTATGTGATGCACTAGAGAGGAAAAATTGCGAATGTGAGCATGGGTATGCATGGGTATGTACGCAGAGCTGACTCAAAGAAGCAGATGAAACAATATTAAAAAAGAAACTAAATCATGAATAAAATTTGGGTGTTATCTTTTGTAATAAATGAGAATAGTTCCACTCAACCTCAAAACCTATCTTTTCCTATCTTTACATAAAAATGAATAGTTGTAATTTGTGTCACCAGGAAGAATCACCCAACTGGGCTGCTATAATTCCTAAGGGTGGATAGCTTAGAGCAATATCAAACATTTCAGGTTGGAGGGAAGTTATAACAATCCAAGTGCTAACTTACAATAACCAGAGCTTGTGTGAGCTCATAAAAAGTCCAAAAACTCCAGTAGTCTTTGAGTAACAACACTGAGGAAAAAAATACCCCAACAAAACAACAAACCAATAACAAAAAAAGCAACACAGAAAAGGTGCGAATCTTCAGTAAAGTCAGACTTTTGCTAAGAAGAACTGAATGGTAAGCATCTACATTTAGCTAGAACAACAAGCAGTCACACGGGATCTAATCTGCAGCTGATGGTGAGCCAAAGTGCTGTGCAGACTGAATGTGAGCGATGCTGGCAGATAGCTGCCTCTGAAAGTGGTGCATTATAAAGAGGAATATGAACAGGATAACGGACTTGGGCCAAAAGTCTTGACTATCAGAGAGTGAGCTAGTGACAGTGCAGAAAAGTAGGGAAGTGGAAGCAGCTCAAACTATGCAGATTAAATAACATAGGGAGGGTTTGCTGGGTATAACTATCAAGATTAATATAAAATTTACTATATTATTTGAGACATTCTACTAATTTCTTTATTAGAATAGGATTTTTAGACAGGAGATAATTATCTTCTTTTAAAAACTTACCTTCCATCTTCAGATATACAAAAAGTATTTTCACAGGCTCTTGGCATGCAGAAATTCTCAGGATTCAATGCATGTTTAGTATTCAATTCAACACCAATGCAAGTGGTGCATTATAAAGAGGAATATGAACAGGATAACGGACTTGGGCCAAAAGTCTTGACTATCAGAGAGTGAGCTAGTGACAGTGCAGAAAAGTAGGGAAGTGGAAGCAGCTCAAACTATGCAGATTAAATAACATAGGGAGGGTTTGCTGGGTATAACTATCAAGATTAATATAAAATTTACTATATTATTTGAGACATTCTACTAATTTCTTTATTAGAATAGGATTTTTAGACAGGAGATAATTATCTTCTTTTAAAAACTTACCTTCCATCTTCAGATATACAAAAAGTATTTTCACAGGCTCTTGGCATGCAGAAATTCTCAGGATTCAATGCATGTTTAGTATTCAATTCATTACACCAATGCCTCTAAATTTGTTACACAGGATAATACTCATTTCTTAAATGAGTCAGGCTCCAGTGAAATTGAAAAGAGCTACATGCATGCATTTGCATCCAGAATGTAATGGATAATTTGAAGATGCAAGAATAGCTTTGCTGTGTTCAGTATCGCATAAAAATTGGAAGTTATTTTCCTTTTGCTATACTTTATGGTCAGCTACCATATTTTTCAGCAAGAAAATATGGAAGAATTCTATACCATCATATAAAGTGATATTTATTTGTAAACTTCTAGCAAGAGCTGTTTCACAGGAGTATAGGTCAGGGTCAAATTTAAGGAGTCACTAATAAAACACAGATTAGATCCTCCACATCATGGCAAAATTAAACTGAACTTTCTTGTACTCATAGAACTAATTCTCCCTACTCACAAACAAATTTTAGTAAAGGAAGAAAACATAAACAAGAAAGGGAATTAGGAGGCTAAGATTCAATTCCTAAATCATAGCTATTTTTTGGACTTCTACTCTGATGACAAAACTGCTACTGCAGCTGGCTTTCCTGCTTTTTCACAGTCTTTTCTTCACTTTTGGATATTCAAGATTTACTGGATAAGAAGCACAGATCAAGTTGTATCTGATTATGGTTTATGCCACATTTAAAATATTTTAATTTTTTATTCCTGCTTTATTTCACTAGCTGGTCCCACAGCATTCCCACAGTAATCCCACTCTCTAACTGCCCTAGCTGTTCCTCACCCCTCCTTGCTCTGTGTCGTGGTTTAACCAACCAGGACACTCTGTTAATTTTTATTTTTACCCAGCTTTGCTGGGTAGAAAACTGGCTGGATAACCGGCTGGACGGCCGGGCCCAAAGAGTTGTGGTGAATGGACTTAAATCCAGTTGGCGGCCAGTCATAAGTGGTGCTCCCCAGGGCTCAGTATTGGGGCCAGTTCTGTTTAATATCTTTATCAATGATCTGAACAAGGGGATCGAGTGCACCCTCAGTAAGTTTGCAGGCAACACCAAGTTGCATGGGTGTGTTGATCTGCTCGAGGGTAGGAAGGCTCTGCAGAGGGACCTGGACAGGCTGGATTGATGGGCCGAGGCCAACTGTATGAGGTTCAACAAGGCCAAGTGCCGGGTCCTGCACTTCGGCCACAACAACCCCATGCAGCGC
>NW_008795259.1:10530851-10551768 GCF_000699145.1 Aptenodytes forsteri | reverse complement strand
GGCTGCCCAGGGAAGGGGTTGAGTCCCCATCCCTGGAGGTATTTAAAAGACGTGTAGATGTGGCACTTAGGGACATGGTTTAGTGGTGGACTTGGCAGGTTTGCGGTTGGACTCGATGATATTAAAGGTCTTTTCCAACCTAAATGATTCTATGATTCTATGACCCTATGATTTACTAATTAATTCACTCTTTTTAATAGTTCCTACTATTCTAGTTGTTTACAAAATATAGGTAGCATTGAGGACTTTCATATTCCTTTTATATACAGAAGACTGTTAAACACATTCTTCCACCTCTCAGAACACAGGAAACCTTTTAACAACTGTTTCTTCTTTAATTCATGTGCATTATTAAAGAACGACCTCCAACACTAATTTTCTTTTTGATTAACTTTTTCACTTTGTGGTTGGAAATGAGTGTTCTAGATAAGAGTGACTGACCAGGCACAAATCTCTTAGACGTAGTTACCCATATACTGTTAAAACTTCAAGCCTTTCTCTGCATCAGGATGTCTCCTCCTCCCCTCCCTCTCCCCCCCCCCCCCCCCGCCATTTTTATTTTTGCAAACCAAAATGTCTTTCAAAACAATGAAACAACCTCCCCCACAACCAACCCCAAATACACGTTTCTGACATGCCAGCTGTTTTCTCTTCCATCCCACTCCTCCATCACATATTGCCACTCACTGTGTCTCAAGCTGCCTGGCATCCTGAAGAGCAGGGAGACATTTTTTATACAGTTCAGGCCTCTGCCACCAGGCCTGTGTATAGAATAATGAAATTCAACAGCAAGGTATGTAATAGTGAAATTCAGGGGTGAAAAGTTAAAATTTGACAGCAGCCAACAGGTTTTTCTTAGCACCAAAAGCTTTATGATGCAAGTATTCTAAATAATGAATTACATGCAATTAAAACTAATACACAGACATGTCAATGATGAACTACTTTATGTCAAACACACCTTTTGGACAGAGTTAGTTTCTAGTTCTGAAATTCACATTGTTACAGAAATACCTCCCAACTCCAGCATGAGTACAAAGTCTACTGCTACCTGGACAAACGGAAATCTTACAGTAGCCTGAAGATTCATATATCTTTTTTTTTTTTAGTTCTTTTCCCTAAAGAGCGGGAAGTGTCTAACTCTTGAAAATTGCTCCTCGGAAATGGCAAACTCTGTTATCTGGTGTTTTAAAAAGACTGGAAAAAGGGTCTTTACAGTTTTTTGTTTCAATACATTCTAGCTGTATTATATTAATTCAAAAGACAGACAAACAGACTTTTCTCTATGAGAGAAGACTTAAAAAAATGGATTACAGTTGTTGGAAAAGAATTTCTAGTTAGAAACTTTTTTGGAAATAACTCCATTATCTCTTTAATGACAGTCATATATATTAGAAATTCTTACTTGGTGGAGTATGGCAGTGGAACAGTTTGTGATCTTTTACCAGTTTGTACTCTACTTTTGTCCATACAGCTACTCCCAATACACAGTAGCACAAAATTGGTACATTATGTTTGTTTGTATCTATTATAAACAGAATCACTAAAATATTTCATCTCTAGCAAAAGAAGGGCCTCTGAAACTCAAGGTCAATGCTCATTGGACTTGTAATGAAGAATGTCAGCTTTCGTAATTCACCACCCTGCCACAGACGATCAAATTGCTTTAAGATCAAATGCTTGAAATGAGCATCTGAAAGCATGAGATAATATTCAAGAAGAAATAATCAGTGTTATCATCTCATTTTCAGCTTGGAGGGTTTATTTTTTTATTTTTTTTTTCTTGTATCACCACAGCTCTAAAAACATAAGTCACAGAAAGAAAGCAGAGAGACTGAGGGAAAAAAATAGCAAAATGCACTAATTGGGGCAATATTTTGTCTGCTAGCATATAGCTAAAACTCGTTTAACATCAATTAAACTTTCCTATTGTATAATTTATTTTCACTTGTTTCCTGCTGCTAATCCTTACAGGCCTGACTTGGAGATAGGTACTGAACTGCCCTTGATTGTATTAGGAATTCATCTGACTACAAATGGGATGGCTGATATGGAGAAGCAGTTGTACTAATGAGGAGAATTTTGTTCTGTCCTGATTTCTTCATTTTAAATTATCATTACCATAATCACAAATAACCCAGGTTACAAATACTCCTGTTCACCGTGGGTTGAAGAAACAAGAAGAGTTTCTTGTGCATGGAGAATTCAGTCAGCGTAATTAAAAAAATAAACAAACAAACAAAATCAGACAGAGGCAACAAATAAATGCAGTTTCCCAGTTTCCTAGATCCTGTTTGCAAGATACTTCATATCAACTGAATTTTTGTCATCTTACTCTTCCTACTACATCCCGTTTGTGAGTTGGAACATGACAACTTGAGGAGCACAGGTAAAGCACATTTATACGGCAACATCAATTTAGCACCATTGACAGAAGGAACTAGAGACAAAATACAGGAATTGTGCCTTCAGGTTGTTTGAGACACACCAGCTTCAACAGGTGCTTCCCAAAAGAGACATTGCTTCAGATAATCCTTTACTTACAGCATGGACAGAAGAGTAGATCTAGCCATGAAAAGAAAATGGAGGTAAACTTGGCTTTCAAGGGGGGCAGAACTTGGATTCACATTTAGTTTAGGATGTTACCATATAGCTATCAGAATGTTTTCTTACATGGTGAACTTTCATAAAGGAAATAAATGCACAAACATAAGAATGCATGTTTATGACACATAAATAAGATGGGAATAATATTTTAAGTAAAAAAAAATAGAATAAGCTGTAAAAAAAAAAAACCGTGTAAAGTATTGTTCTACTTAAAAATAGTGTAATTCAATAAAATAAGTGCAAAATATGCCCTTCTTTAAAACATGCTTAGGACAGCAGTTTCATTGAGCTGCATAAAACTAACTGTAAGGATCCCCTCTATTAATGGGGGAGGGGTGGTTACTTGCTCTAAACAATGTAACTAAACTTTCTGCTGTAATAATTATTTTACTCCTCCCTGCTTATCCGATTTATAAATTAATAAAGGTATGTTCAATGTTAATTTCTATTGTTGTTTCTTCTACTGCTAGAGTACTACAGATGTATTACATTCATTACAGTTAAATAATCTTTTTATAACCCATTGTGAGACTCCAGTATTTCATAAATGAAGAGTTTTGAACGACTTTTCCATCACCCCTTTCTTTGGCATTTCTCCTTTTGTCTAAGATTTATTCTTCTTCCTCTTCACTTTTCCTTAAACGACAAATGGCAAGTGTTCTCAAGTTATAAGTGGTGCATAATATAAAATGTGAGTTTACAGTTGTAGAGATAATGCATAAACAAAAACAATGTACAAAGGAAAGCTATTATTTTGTAACTAATAATAGAGCATGTTTTATTGCCTATATCACTACTAATGTTATAAATATGTCATATTTTAAAAATGTGTAGTCCCATTTTCAAGATGAATGCAATTGCAAAAGAACTAATATCACCTATAAAACTTAAGTGTTTTGTCTAAGCTATTCATCTAAGCTCCCCCTATAAACAATAAAGAAAAATAGGCATTTACAGAGTATGTATCTACTTATTTCTACTGATTGTTGAGGAAATCTAGATGCCAAAATTAGAGGACAATAATCTCAGCTTGGAAGTCTAAAACTCACTGAAAATAGACTTTTTTTTTCAATTAAGTGCTTGACACATTTTAAAAATATGCTAGATTTACTAATACCTTATACCTCTAGGGTAGCTCAAATAACCAAAGGATATCAGAAATGTTCATCTCTTTAAATACACACACACATGTACACACACACACGAGAGACAAATAAATATACACACACATACAGGATGCCTACCTATTGCACTTCAGGCATTGAAGATGTGTTAGGGAAGTTCACCAAGGTTTATTTTTAATGTACTGAGTAAGTCTGTATAATTATAAAAAATGGTGGTGGTGGTGGGTGGTGTTTATGTTTAATGATCCTTGAAAGAATCCCTAGGTTTAAGTTAGACTGGGTAAAAGAAGATTTGATTAGGTTTTTGACCTTGAGCTGGTTTGGGGGGGAAAAAAAAAAAAAGATGCAAGATTAAAGAGCTTAGTAAAACTATACCTCTGAAAATTCTTCCAATTCTTAACTTAAGCATCGATAAAATGCCTACCTACATGCTTCATATTTGCCAGAAGAAAAAAAAAGCGCCTTGAGACAAGAAAATTAGACACTTGTTTTCTCTCTCTTCTTTCAGAGAAGAGTCTGAAAAATAATTCATAAATCCTCCTCTTAACTCCAGTTCTCCAGCTGTATTGATCTTCCTTGCCCTTAAGTCTTTCCTAGTGAGCAAACAACAGACACTTGACTTCCTCTCTCTTCTCTTTCCTAATATGAGCTTGTTCTGAATCCCTGATGGACTCAGACCTCCTATTGACGTCAGACAGGAAATCCTCTTCTAAATGACTGCACAGCTGTCCCCTAAAAGAACTTCTGCTGGTTATCTCTCTGCCACACCAATAACCTGTCTAATTACATGCCTTAGCTTCACCTTCTGCTGCCTGACAAGTGCATTGTCTACAAAAGTCAAAATAAAATTGTCCATAACCATTCTTTCGAATGGAGTATTCCCTCTCTCGTAGATTACCCTTCAAAAACATTTTTATAGTGGAATCCCAAGTCTTTGCAACATGTACATTCTTTCGTACATGTAGAGCAGTCCCTTTAGTGCCTCTTGATCCCTACATTGCCTAATGCAGAAGACAAACCTGGGTCTGCCTGTTGCCATTATTTAGAAATTTTCTTTTAGAGAAATTGAGAATTAACAGTTATGGTTACATTTTTTATATATGAGCATTTAAAAGGTTATGTGTTAGAAATTCCAGCATATGCCACTTAGAAATAAATATACATCATCAACCTCAGCCTCAAGTTAGGCTACCCAAATGGGTCAGCCTAGAGATCCATCTAGTCCAGTAAGCTGGCTCTGACACTGACCAGTGGGAGTTGATTATCAAAAAGCTGTGAAAAATCAGGGCATGCATAGATGCAACTTAGTATCTTCCATTTGCTAATTCTGCACATATTTTGTTCAGTTACATTGGACTGGCATCCTTTTTATTCCTGCCTCTAGTCCTGAAATTCTAAGCCATCTACTTCTTCACATGTAATTCTCTGCTAAAGACTCTGCCTTATTGTTGCTAATGAATAACAATCCATCAGTTTAGAGTCCTGCTTCCACGCTTGCCAATACATCCAGTTTCCTCCTCCTTGATTTTCAGATAATGGACCTTTCCAAGGAGTGACTGTTTCCTTTTTTGGACTTTATGTGATCATATGATCAGTGCTTACTACAGGAGTAATTGATAAACAAATCATGATGAGATTTTTGATGAGAAATCTCTTTCCTGTATTATCCTTCCAGGTTTGTTTTTAATTTATTGATCCAGACCCTCTTGTAAAACAGCTAACTTGTGTTATACCACCAACATAATCACTTTGCAAAAGGCTGATCCCTATCATAGATCATGAAAAAGTGTCTTATAGCATCAGCTCCTTAATCAAACAGGGGTACTAGCAGACAGCAAAACCAAACCAGATGAAATCAAGTGTGCTTAAAACATTCTCTTTCAGCCTATTTTATCTAGAAGACTTTTGAAGAAACAAGAGGTATTGAAACATGATGTAAAATTGAAGAAACAGTTACAGGCAGGTAAACAAGCACATTAAGAAGTTGAGATACAGGAATATTTTTGCAGGAAAAATTACTTTGCAATTTCCTTTTTTCCTTCTTTTCAGAAGAAGTTTTATGGCCATTCTTAAGTAGTAGAGATGACAGCCAGAGCATATAAACTAATACATGGAATGGAGAAAGCCATTTAGCTGCTTCTGTCACACTCCATTTTAGGTCAAAGATTTCTTGAAAGTAATGTCTTTTACCTAGACAAACAGATTATTTTCCCAATATAGAATAGAGATTATTGAATTGAGGCTTTCCTTAGAAGTCCCCGATCACACTTAAATTCATTCATGTGATGAGATCACAGACGGCTGCAGGCCATCTTTGCACTGTCATCTTTATTTCTTTTCTTCCTTCAAATTCAGAATAATTTTTAAATACTTCATAAGGCAAGGGGGAAATTAAGTCACAGAACGGTGTTTCTGGGAAGTTTTGATAGACTCTCTGTGGAAAGTCTTATAGAATTAGTCCAGCAGTTTTGGGAGTCTTTTTTTAGTAAGTGTTGAGATCAGGTTACCTAGTAGGCAATTACAACTTCCTTCGAGGTGGATTTAAGCTTTCAATTTGAGGTCCAGGGAAGTGGGGGTTGAATGCTGAAAGTAATTTAAAGAAATTAGATTAGTGAAACACAAATCAGAAGGATGAACACTGCAGGTAAAGGGATAAATCGTAAAAAACACAGTATTAGCTTTCCTCTGATATTTATGGGTAGAGATTTTCAATGCAAAGACATGATCTAAACAAAAATATTTCTCTAGCTTTTCTTTATCTACAGATACGAACAAAAATATTTCTCTAGCTTTTCTTTATCTATAGAGATAGGAAAATTATTTTTACATAATTTTCAACATTTCCTGTATTTATTAATTCAGTGAAAATAAATTAAACTATTTAGGAAAAAAACACATAAATATACACCTTTAAGAAATCAAAGTGTAATTCAGAAAATGGGTAGAAGAAAGTTTGGGTGTAGGTTTACAGGTTGTCCATCAAAAAAAGAATCAAAAAGAAGGGGAAAGTGGTTACATTACTTATGAAACTCTGTCAAATGAGCAAATTATATTCCAAAATAATACCAAAACTTTAAAATAAATTTTCTTAATATTTATGTTTCAGACAAAGACCATGCATGAATCAAGACTTGATGAAGGCAACCCCTTGCCTTAGGGAAAATAAACACTTGAGTATATTACACTGTGATTTACTGTCAGGCAAAACAAACCTGCCATGTGCTTGCTTGCTCCCGACTCTGCCTGTGCCAAAATCCTGATAAACCAAGATTTGACTTGCTGCCTGTGGGAAAACAATGGAAGATTGGTGAGGAGGATTGTAAACACGCTCAAGTGACTTGCAGCTGAGGTGTCGAAAAACACATATATCATACTAATCGTTGTTTAGCCTTGTGTGCTTGACAAGTAGAACATCTGTGTTTAGATAACATAGGCCTGTGATAGACTCAGAGGCACCCTATCGAACATGCTTGAGATTCCTGCCCAGCTGTGGGAAATATCAAAGCGCAGTGGTAAACTACGCCTGTGCGAATCCCTGATACACAGGTGAAAACAGCAGGTTGGGCCATCCTCTAGCATGGGCCGAGCTCTGCGGTGCCTGCCTCCCTGCTTGTGTGCCTCTGCCCGGGTGCTGCTTCGGGGATCCCCCAGTTGGTGAGATAACGAAAATTAATTTACTCTTTGCATTTCATCTGTGGTTTTGTGGTTGTTCCTGTGTCCTGCCTGTGCCGGCTCACACACTGCCAGAAGCAGCTTTTACTATCTGAACTTCTTTTACACCTCTATTCCAACTTCTTTTCTTTCCTCAGCTTGTGGGAAGAGCACCTAGCTCATGCTACTGCTTAAACCCTGAGAAAATTAAAATCTCTGTTTTCAGGACCTCGATCACCAGAGTAAAGCTAATAGCTGTGGTTCAAAATCTAGTCCAATGACTGTGAGTCAAATTAAAATATGGGAACTTATTAGTGTCTAAATTTTTTTTACATCATCACTGGCATGGACTACTTCCCCACACACACCTCCGTGCCATTAGAGCAACGGCCACACAGAATTTGGTAAGAAAGATTCCATTTGTCTTCTATTTCATAGATCTTTTGAAATATATCAACATGGAGATAAATATTTCTCTTTATTTTCTGGACTCTTTCTCTCAAGATATTATGCATTTCAGGCTTCAATTTTATTCCCTTCACATATATATTCATAGACTGACAATTTACACTTTGACTGTCACATCACACTATCATACAGCAAACAGCAATGGGCACAGCCCCTACCTGAATGGGAGAAGTTATGTAGCCGTGACCAAGGCACACAATGCGGGATCACAGACTGGTCCAGAAAGGCAAAGATGAAAAATCCCTTCCAGCAGTTTTGGGAAGTCAATGCCTAATGTAACTTTGAAAACACAAAAATAAGGTAATGGAAGTTTGTGGAAAAATACTAAAGTGCAAGGATATAACAGATTTGCTCTTGACACCATCTCTGCGTTACTCTAGTTTTAGGCTAGGATTAACACAGTGGTGTTTCAAGCTTTTTCCTCCACACCAGATGAACAGAGACAAAAATGGTGCTGTAGTATAAGGGAACAAACAGATGCCAGCAGTTAGCTTAATACTTACTTCTTTTTAACTTTTTCACTATTTCCACTTTATTGGAATGTCTTTGACCTTGCCTGATTGTTCTCTATGGGTGGCTTAGTAATATGGCATGTGCATCTAAAGCATGTTATCTGGGATTAATCTGTTGCTCTACAGTACAAATAACTGTCATGTGATGCACTTCACTGGTTTTATGATGTTCCTCCCTGCAGGCTACTCTGAAATGGTACAGATTACCTTGATGTTTCTGAAAGGCAGCTCGGTGCAGGACACCACTTTCTAAGAGTCTTTGCCATGGTACTCATTGGTCATGCTGAGAAAAATCGATCTCAGTTTATGCACTGCCTTTTTGCTCTTACCCTAGTCTGAAAGAAGGAAAAACCCACAACCTATACATTACCAGCTTAAAAAAAAAAAAAAAGCTAATAAGAGGGTGAAATAAAAATGCTATCTTTCTGAATTACACTCGAAGTTGTAAAAAGAGACAAAAGATGAGGAATATAATTTTGTAACCAGCACTTAGTTATACATACAAATAGTTTTGCACTGAGTTTAAAGACACTTCCCATGGATTTACAGGTACACATCAGAGGCAGAAATGGATAGAGTTATAACATTATAAATTAGAATATTAACTACATTTGAACACAAAATGCTTTTCTGTTCTTTAACTTGAACTATGTGTGAAAAAATGCTTATTTAGACATAAAGTGATACATTCCATTTTTTTCTGCGATAATGCCTAGAAGCTTTCTTCAGAATACCATTTAACGATTTTTTGTGCACACACACAACAAGCTTATATTCTAAACACTAGTGTGATTGCCTTTGTATGTCAGCTTTGTGTCTACGGAAGTAAGGGAAGCAAAAAAAGGATAAGGGAACAAAAAGCATAGAAATTTTTAAATCAACAGTCTTCCCATTAATTCTACCCATATGTAAATACGTCTTTTGGTAAGAATGAAGATATGCAATGTGCGGTGTTTGTTTCTATATGCGTATACATACCTATATGTCTTTTGATGCTTCTATGAGACTCAATAGTGGTATATAAATGTAGTAATATATAAATGTAGTAACATAGTGGTATAACCATGGTATAGATAGTAGTATATAAACGGCTATGTATTTCTCTAATAGTAGCTGATGTAGACAAATGTTAGTATTTCTACTTTAAAAACAGAACTGAAGGACAAGTGATTAAATGCCATGCTCAAGATGAAACAGTGGGTCTTCCGCAAAGCTGGGAATGTAGACTCAAGCCAAAGTCCTAACCACTGAACTGCTTTTCCCTTTATTTACGTGAAGGTACAATTAAAGAAATCAGACACTTTTCCACAGTTTTGTTTCTTCCCTTTTCTATCTAGATAACTAGTTTTAGTTGATCAGCTGTCTCTGCCACTGAGGAATGGAAGAAAATGTGTCCAGCTGACAAAGACTTAACACCATCCATACAAAACAGGCCTACACGAGCAGTTGAAAGAGCTGCTATAAAATTTAATTAAATAAAAAAAATCACTGCCACAACAATAAGTGTGTATATCAATTTGAGAATCCTTTAAAATGTAGGCTTGGAACCAGAAAGCTTGGTCTAAGCTAACATGAAAAAAACCTCCAGCAGAATGTGTACAAACCCATGAACTGGAAAAGGCCAAAAAAGCAGGACTTAGTGCATGCAGTTTAGATTCGGCAATCAGAGTACCTTCAGTTTGTCAATTATTGTGATAACATCCTCTTTCAAACACTCCAGCTCTCTTAGTAGCATCTCCAGCTTGCTGCACATGTGCATTTTGTTCCTTTTGGCTCCAGTTTCCGAAGCTGCTATTTCCTAACCTAAAACTTCTTCATTCCCCCAAAAGCATAACAAACTACATGCTCTAGCTGAAATAAATCTGACTTTCCTGGGGAACAACAACAAAAAAAATTTTGTGGGAAAAATGCCATATTCTGTCTAAAAGTCAAAGTGATGATTATTTAGCTGCCTGTCCTTAAGGCATATGCCAAATTAAATTCCCACTCTCAAAGGTGAAATTGGAAAAAAAACAAAACCAAAAACTTCTCAGGGAAACTGCTGTGAAAATGGAAAATTTTTTTTTTTTTCTTTCCTATAAAGGAATTCTCTCAAAATAATCTGAAGCTTTCAGATTTTCATTAAGATTCACAGTCATTCCCTCTCTCCCATTCTTCCCTGCCTCAAACAAATTTGGAATAAGCAATAAGAAAAAAAAATTCCCTCCTTAAGTCTAGAAATCATGAAGGATTCAATACTACAAACAAATTCTCTTTAAACAAGATACAATGGGCAAGGTTGGCTATAGCAGCAAGGCAAGCTATGCAGTAATATATTCTATAACATTAGGAAGAAAACTGCTCTGGCTGGTGTATGCAATTCAGATTCAAAATTAATTGTACTTTTTTCTTTGTAGGCTGAGTCAACTTTCAGTCCTTGGTTTTTAGTAGCTAGCCAGCACTCACAGAATGACTGACAGCAAACATAATATCAAATAGTGATTTTTTTTACCCAAAGATTTGTTGTTTGCAAAATACAAATTTTAAGGCTGAATACCACTTGTGGTATTTAAGAATGCTTCTGGATTTTGTTACGCCTTTCTAGTTTCAGAGTTGATTTACTAACAGTTTAGGTAGTAAACAGCGCATGTTTCCTAACAAACTTGTCAATCAATTTCATGTTTTTAAAAAAGGCTTTTGCTTTTTGCATCAAGATTTTTTTATTTTTATTTTTTAACCCCAGCATGTAGCTAAATGATTAAGTAGTATGGATTAGTTGTGACCCCAGCAGACTAGGGTCACAGCAATCACCTTCTGTGCTTCAGTTTCACTGACTGCAAAGTGAAGTTAATGACACTGACCTCTTTTGCAAAGCGCTTTGATGAGAAGTGCTGTTTATATGGGAACTAGTTATTAATAATCAATTAAACAAAAGCATGAGTTAGGTATACTGATGAGCAGAGACAGAATACAGAGTTCACCAAAATTACAACAATCCCTAGTTTGCATCAACTTGAGGAAATTAATATCAGAGAAGAAACTTTTATTCATACTCTTATGCTTGCATTCCTGTGCAGTTACTTAGATTGCAAGCGTTTATTGATTGACACTGGCTTTTTGCAACAACCATCGGCATCCTGAGGTCTTTGTCAAGAAGAATCTGATGTTCATGGTAGAAATTTCTTCCCCCTTAATACTGGGGTCTGCTTGGATATATTTTTTATGTTTCCTCAGCACACCCCGCTGCCCTCTCCAGGCAGCCAGAGCAGCGTGGCTGGCACTCGCTGGCTGCCCCCCGCCCCAGGGATTTGTCACTCTGCGATGGCCGTGGCTGCTCATGCCTTTAGGGCAGATGGCATCACACAACCCCAGCTCACCCCAGGGAGGTGAGAGTCACTCACACTCAGGCAGTCAGGGTGGCCAGTGCCACCCGGACCAGGACCAGGACCAGGCTGGCCCTGCTGGCCCCGCAGGCCCCAGACCCTGTGCCTCCACAGCACTATGGGGTCAGGGGCTTTATCAATGAAAGACTGGCTCATTTTTCTTGTCATTCCTTCTTCAAGGTTGAAAGGGCAAAGGGAAGACTGTCAGTGTATGGCAGTTCCACAAATAAAGACAATTAATTCTTTAGTCTTCCTAATGTACCTGTGCTTTCTCAGAACTGAATATCAGATGGAAGAGATACGCCATGCCTTCTTCACTGAACAGCTCTTGTAGTCAGTTTTCCTATGATTACAGCCATCTGAGGCCCTGGTATATCACCATAACTGTAAATCAATGTTCTAAACCCCATCATGCTCATAAATGATACAGCTAGGGCACTGCTGCACATTGGCAGTGTTCTAGTTATCCGCAGCGACAGGACCACTATCATTCTGAACTCGTGTGATAGATGAGCTTTGCTAGAAATGCCTATGACTCTATTAAGCTAGGTTGTTAATCAGGGATGGAGATAGTGTTCCTATTACTCTGGTTAGCGTTAATAATGCCTGCAGTAGTCCAATAATATAATTCCAGCATCACCTCTTTACACGTTTGGCTCTAGGTAATTTATGGATAGTATCAAGTCATATATCCCATAGCTATGAACTCAGTAACCACCCGTAGAAAGTTTCTTAGCAACGTATATGAAGCAATTTCATAGTATACTGTGATTTAAGACAGAACCTTCATTAAAGTCTGCTACTTTACAACTAGAATCTTTTTTTGCAATCAATACATTACCACCTAAAAGCAGCCTCACACAAGAGTCTGAGTTATTTATAACTTACTAGCTTTTTTTCTGTCCCTGCTCAACAAAGTGTAAGAGTCACAGATACGTGTTCCAATGGACCAGTCTGATGCCCTTACGTACTCCTTTTTGCTCTGCACCACCCTTAGGATTGCCTGGGCCTGTCCCAGTTTACCTGGTCTCCTGGGAATGGTTTACTAGGCAAAGGCCTCCACAGAAGAGCTCTCTGACTTTTTTTCCCCCTCCTCCCCTGAGCACTATTTGTCAGATTCAACCCCAATAAACTTCCCGTTTTACTCCCGTTTACTGGAGGGAGCAGGAGACTGTCATTAAGACTCAGCATAAGGCAGCCTTAGCTACCCAGCAAGATAATCTTATGGCCCTTTTGTGCTAAAAGAAAAGTTCAAAAGAATTCTCTTGGGCTCTTACTGGCTTTTTTGTCTACAGTTGAAAAATAGGGCTGGCACCACCTTAAGTTGTAACCTTTATAACTCTCTCAAGTGCTACATTTATATCTGCACATGAGCTATTACCTCTTCTTTATACCGTGTGATGGAAATAGCCTGACAGTTCATGTTTTATCATTACCAGAGATAGTTAATTTAACCTAAAGACGTTTACACAAAGTACTTATTTAGTTCGAGCTTTCCTCTCTTTCCCAGATGCTCCAAACACACCTTCTAGATGCGGAGGAAAGTTCACGTAAGCCTGAAGGAGACATTGCTGTGACCTTAGCACCTCTCCGAACTGCTCATTTAAGTCTGGCTACAGCGGACTGCTTGAAGTGCTCAGGCAGCAGTAGCCCACTTTGAGCTGCTGTCTTTCCCAAGCATTTCTCAGACCAAGCCACGCTGCAGCCTGCACGTGGACCTTGCTACGTAAATCCAGAAATGCGAGGAAGCAGTCGGCTTACTGCACAAATGGCAACTAAGTGATTAGTTGTGGGTCCCAGCGTGTTATAGGAGAAGGCTGTGGGGCAAGTAGCATCATGCTACTAGATAAGCTAAGATCTGCAAGGCTAAAAAGATCAGTCAGTGCCAGTTAAGCAAGGACTTTTCTAACCTCATTTAAATGTTTATTTGTCATGTAAATGTGCTTCAACATTAAAAGAAATGATGAGAGTTAAGAACCTGTGTAACCTTTGGAGTGAAGTTAAAAATTCACGAGGCGTATAGGTAGGTAAGAGAACATTGTAAGAGCTACTCTTGAGCACTGCAACAACCAGATCTTTCAGAAGAGACTTTTTAAACCTCACTTCTTCGAAAAGCAAATGGATTTATCAATTGCTGCAAAGAATGGCTCTAAATATTATATGAAATTATAGAAGAAAAGAGTAGGTAAAGAAGCCTCCAAATTACTTTGACCCCAAATGTAATCATTTAACTAAGTCTGTGGGGTTTTTTTGGTCTGGGGAGGGGGGGCGTTAAATGAGTCTAATAATGATTGCTAGGAAACACTAATTCTGATAGGGCCTGTTCTACCATATGGATAAAACAGGTGTTTGCCAAGGGCAGCAAACAACATGGGGCAAGAAAATCTTTAATGGCTTTTGCATGCATGAGTGAGTGTAGGACAGGTGGGTCACAAAACATTTAAATATACCAATGGCCGCAAAAACCCCTGGGCTAACAAAATACAGTATTTCTAAACTGAAATATATTGCTGCATTATGTCCATATCTAGCGCTTCAGTTTTTGCTGTCATGATGCGTTGGAATGTCAAAATACCAGATTAAAATGGGGTCTCGAATGCTCCAATTACACCAATCCCAAACATGATGACTGCATGATATCGAGAAGCCTAAAGAATATAAATTCCATGCAAATGTCATGCAAAAAAATATCAAACATTATGTTTTATAATAATGTGAGTATTCTTTGTCTATAGCAAAAATTATATTCCTTTTCAGGACAGATTGTTTAATGCATTTCCATAGTTGGCTAAACATGCAGTGATGCAATTTATTGACTCTGCAAACATATTTTTAAGTCTTTTTTTTTTATTTTTTATCCTTTTACTATGACATATATGTAGCAATGTTAGAAAATACCAACGCAGTATCACAACATGCTCTCTGCAGTGAGCACGGGGCTTTTTTAAACTTCAGAAAAGAATGGTTTATAACCAGTAGTATTGTAATGATACAGATTATAAGTTGCAGAGGCAAAATGTCTTATTCATCTTGTAGCGCCCTGGTGGAAAACTGTCTTGACAATGGAGGTTTTCTTCAGCATGATTTGACTATTTTATGTGCTAGGGTTGTGCCTTTATTTCTCAGTCAGTGATTGGAAGGAACAGCATCCTCGGCAACCTCAGCCAAATGAAAAATGACTGAATTCCATGCATCTGAGTTCAGTACTTTTTGTAGCTCTGTGTCTCTTGTTCCTTTCCATCCTGTCTCTCCTGCCACCATCTACTCCTTCCTGTATTTTTTGACACATCCTGTTGAATCCAATACTTGTTTTCTATTCCTTCCATCTCTATAATTGTCTCACAACAATACTTTTAGGCTGTCTGACATTGTTTCTGAGTAGCCATCTCTGACCCAGTCTTGACAACTTTGGTAGACTACCCTTTCCCACTTTTCCTTTCATGATTCATAGGGCTAACTGGATGTAGCCTATGTTCTTGCTTATACTAGTAGAGATAATTTAAGAGCTAAGCTCTTGGGGAAATGGACCACTTGCTTCATCTACCTGCTCTTTTAACAAAAAAGTTTATGTCCTCATTTCCACATGTAACTCATACATATTCGATTTAGCAATAAAAGGCAGATTTGGTACTAGCTAACTTTTGCAAAATAAGATTCCTTTAGAAGAGTACCAAGTTAATTCCTTTGCAAAAGAAAGACCTTCCATCATATAAAAATGGCTGGAGAAAAGCAGCTTCTCTCTTAATTAAACACTTCTAAAATAATTTAATACAGATAGAATGAAATGAATAATGACAAGTCATTGCTTTCCATATATAGAGAAGCCTCATCTCCCCAGTCAAAAATCTCTATATTAGTTATTTCCTGACCCAGAAAGTAATAAGCTATTTATTTCCTCTTGAAATATGGCTCAGTATCCCTGAAAAGAAGAAAAATAGAATTCCACGTAAGTGCTAACAATTACCATTAACAGCTCCTGTGCAGAAAGAAAAACAAATCCTTTTTTTTTTGTCAAAAATACTGTATGTCCTTTACAGTCACGTCTCTCCTGCACTTACAAAGGCTGCATGTATTTTATTTCAAAACAGATGGGAATGGACAAAAAGAAAATGTTCCCTCATTCTGATTTCTTTTCTATCTCACAGAAATCTACCTACCCACTGAAATTGCATTCCTGCCTTGATTTAGATACCATTTGGCAACTTGTTTCAGAATTCCTCACTATTCTCTGTGAGCAGCAAAATTAGGATAATAGAATGAAAGGCAAAGCTGAATTTAAAACATTTCTTAAAGGATATTCCAGAGACATGGGAGGCAGGGAGGCAGGAAAGGGCAGTGATACAAATATTGAGTCACCCCAGAAGTAAGATCATTTGTGATTCAAGAAAACAATACGAAATAAAACATTTAGATCTCATACTGAGATCCAGATGGGACTCACTGGCTGTGGAGATTGGTGACAGTGAAACTAGGTACACAAAATTGACCTGCAAATGTGCTTTCAAAGGCAAACAGCTGCCTGAGGTTAAAAACAACAACAAAAAACCCCAAGCATACAACCAAACATAAGCTTTCCCCACATACACATACTGCATCCAATTTGGCACAAATTAGACAAAGCTTACCTGTGGAGCTGCCTCCTGCTTCTATCCTTTACCTGCTATTGGCTGGCTTAAGGACACGTGTGATGATGAGATGCTAACACTATACTTTCCATCTAGAAAATATATATGATTCCATGTCCAGAAGAGGAAGATCACCTGTGAAGGGTTGAATATACCTGAACCAGACAAGACTGTTCCCATTTAGTAATTTCCGACACACCCCTAAGTCAATAATCAGGACTGTTAGATTAAACCAAAGGGAAGTGTCACTTTACGAGATCCAAACTTATTTTACAATCTAAGTCTTGGAATGAAGGATTAACGGCATGGAGACAGTACAGGCAAGAGTTGCCAGGATCCCCATTTTAGCAGTGAGTACTCTCTTTCTCTGCTTGGAAAAAAGTATTTTAGAGTCTGCTTATACATTTTTCATTTAAGAGTTGTCATATAAGACACAGAGATAGCCGAGGGCATGGTTTGTAATGCAGGACTCCTCTCTTCCAGCACAGTCTCCCATTCCCTACCCTGGAGAGTCAGGAGCCTTTATTTCGTTCTGTTCGCTCTTATTCTGAGAAACCCTGCACTCCCAATGCACACTGAAACACCTTGACTGTGTGAATGAAAAATGACCCTATTCAGTATCTCCAATTGCATGGCTAGAGCATCTCTTCCTCCACCACCCTGTATAGTTTGAGGTCAAAATGGCTACAACTGGTGGCCTGCCCGTGGAGCACAATCCAATCCAAGCAGGTGAGCTGCGACATGAGCATTCCTGGCTGTTACCAGAGGAAGAGGTGAAATTTAAATAACTCTTCTATCTCTCAATGGGGAGCAGGAGATAAGAATTTATATCCTGGATTTTAAGAAATAACATAACCAGTCAGTGTACAATCATCCTAACAATTCAGATGCGTGGCTATTTTGTGCAACCATGTTGACTGGTTACTTTCCTCCAAAAACCACGAGAATGTTCCTACTGAATACCTTACCAGGTCCCACTGAAATGAAAGTATGACTGGGCCGAGTGTTTTATGTTAATCTATGACAGCAGTGTTCTGTCCCTCAAATATAAATTAATCTCAGGGTAGACACTCCAGCTATAACAGAAATAAAATATCAGAACTACTTATAGAGCTCCAAGGAACTGTGTAGCAAAGGGAAAAAAAAAAGAAAAAAAGGAAAAAAAAAAGAACACAAAGAAAAGGGCCCTTTCTTTTATTTCTTCTTCATATCAGAGAATGACTGCATCATATAACTTGAGCTGTGACAAATTTTATTTTGTGTCCTATTAAGAGGTACAAGCTCCAATCAAAGACTAACATCATGCTGTGTCAATATTGCTCTGACAAGCAATACTCTTTCTTAAATAGCTAGGTCAGAGAAACTAGGTCAGAGTTTTCTCTTCCCCAGCCTCCACCTTGTACCACTCTGAAAAGCCCCCTTCTCCTATTGGAGAGCTCTTTTACTTTTACTAGAAATTCAGCCTAGTGAGAAGTATCCTAGGGTTGAAAGAAAGTGCGAACATGAACAATCAGCGGAAAGGAACAGAAGACGCACACAAAAAGAGGCCATGGAGGCAGGACCAGGGAATGAAGAGGGCTGCACTGGGGCAAAAGAGAAAGCAGCAGCGCTCACGATGCAGAAGGAATCCATGGTGGTGGAAGCTCCTGCCTTTTAGTGCAGGCTCCAGAAAGGGAGAACCACAATAGAAAATAGCTGGGAATAATTAATTCAGGACAGTGGTTTCTGGCAGCCGTGGGCTCACCCTGCTCTGTAGTTTACATTCCCATTGAAGCCACCTCTGTGTAGCGCAGTTCTGACCAGAACTCAAGGCAGTAAGTATCGTTCTCAAATTTATTAAAGAACTTCCACTGCTTCACCAATTGCCAAAATACAACTCAAGTACTATCCCACTTAAGAAGGGTTCTATAAATTTTTAACTTGCTAATAAACAGCCATCATGTACCCAACTTTTGCCTGGCATGACTATGCTAAAGTTGATGATAAATAATACCTGACTGATTGCTTAGAAAGGCTGGCTTTGTTGTTTGTGGGGTTCCCAGCTACATCCCATCTCGGCACCTGCAGCTGATAAATGCAGTTGTGATAACTTCTGCTTACTGCTATCATTTTTATAATTGACTGTGTATTCAAGAGCAATTGATTGTTTATTCTGTTCATATTCCATTCTCCCTCCTTCATAACTGTGAGTAATATTTGGAAAGATCCGAATGTGATATAAATGACTCATATTACTATTGGCTAAGCATGCCTGATTTCAGTTAATTCATAATTAACATTTCCATCTGACTGAGTCATAACAGTGTGTACTGGGAATGTCTGAATTGCAGGTAATCAAGGGAGTTGCTGTTTAACCAGAAAGTCTCACCTATAGGTAAAATAGGTACAAGAAGATTTCATGAGATATGATAATACACCCAGTTCCTACTACTCAATATCACACAGGCTAGACAGTAAATATTCTTCAGCCTTTAGAAGATCACATTTTCTGAATTTTTAATTTTTTTTATAATACTGTATGTGTGAATTTAGTGTTTGAATCACTGTGAAAAAATTATAGAGAAGGTACTCAAAAATCAAGGTAGGAAATCGTTTATCTCCATGTTTCTCTCCTTTCTTGAGTATTGGTGAATACTAAATAAAGAGCAAGTAAGTCAAATAGAACAACAGTATATATATGTCTCAAAAGATTTCTGTTGAGAATCACATGTATATAGAGTGTTTTGTTATAGTAGGAAATGGTAAGATAAAAATCATATGTTCTAGGATATTAACAGAAATAATTGTTAATATGAGTATCATGGTGAATAAGGTTTCTGTTTACACAAGAAACATGCTCAGATGAACGTGTAATTTCTGTGCTCTTGGTGAGATACTAGAGCACTTTTCAATTAATACAATCAATACACAGCAGGAAATGGCAACACTTTAAAAATAATTATTCAGAGGTTAGATATACAAAATGAGCTTTACAAGAAATGGTACTCATCTAATATTTTCAATTCATCTGAAGCACTAATTCTAGAATATAGTGCTATCACTCACTTCATTACAACTACAGGAATCAATTAACATAATGTCATCACAGCTCATCCTTCCCTTCTTTAGTTGAAATTTCAAATTATTAATTGACTCATGTGCAGTAGATGGCACACATAATCCTCTGTAGACTGGAAGCACCATTTTCTCAAAGAGAAGCTGCACTCTAAGCTGCCTAATGGCCCCTGTCACTCTAGCAGGTAATTAAAAGGCTTCCCGCTTTGGCAATTAGCCAGAAGAAAAGCAGATGGAATGCTCCACTTGTAAAATGAGGAATGAAGCTCATACTTTGAAGAAGGAATGATAATATTTTGCAATTCCGTAATGTCTTTTCTTCAGGGACTTTGAATAAATTAATAAGCTTTAATTAATAGGACCTTGTAAATTCCCTGGGAAATACTTGTGCTACCCACTATAAAAGAGGACACAAAAGAATTCATTGCCTCAATTTCCACAGGATCATTCTTTTTGGATGCCTCAGCACTGGTGAATTTAGTCGGATCATTATGTTGCGGGAACTGTTAAGCATTTTTGGTCCCACTAAAACAAAAAGAATTTTTCATGCTCAGCATGACTGAAAGTCAGACTTTGAATGTATTTTGTGTGGCAACCAGAGTTGTACAGTACTAGCACTGTAAGTGCTAGTACTCACATTTAAGAGACAGAAACTTGAAAATGAACCTAGTGCCAGGCAAAAGCTCGCTAATGCAGATTCACTAACACATAAAGTTATTATACTGTAATAATGCTAAACATAATGGTAAACATATCCGGTCATTCATTTTGGGACACTTAAAATTATCTTTGTACTCAAAACATTTGAAGAAAACCATATATTAATGTTTCGACTGGTCATCTGATCAAATTGATGTGTTCTAGCTATTCAGAGCAATTCTGTGAGAATTTTCTTTTCTGCAACACTAGGGTGAGTCTCAGCTATTGACAGAGATAACATCCATGACTATAAAACAGCAAATGTGTTACAAGCACTCTGCAGTGGAGCTTTTATAACTACTGTCATAGTTTAAATTCTTATTTTTTTAAGTTTTGCATTTGTTCTTTGGGTAAAACATCTAACAATTTTTTAACTGACCTATATACATTACGAATGTATAAAATACAAAAGACTGTAAAGAGATAAATTATTTTGTCAACACACTAGCAATTAATATGTGCATCACCTTCAAGAACAAGGCTCCTTGAAGAAGAATAAAATAAATGAAACTCAAAGCAGTTTAGCACAGATGTAATCTTTATCTCTACAAAACAGTCACTGTAAGACAAATACGATTTTAGAAGAGTTCTTTAAAAGAGACTGCAAATCTCCTGAATGGAGATTTTCTGTTCAGGAAGTATGCGTTGTCAGAGTCATAAGCCATATCACTAAAAGGGCCTTTTTTTCCCACTGTGTCCCTTGCAAAGAGAGCTGCAAAATAGGGCTAAAGTTTTTCTAATATGAAGTGTTTGGTTTTTTTTTTTTACAAACACTTACAAAAAACCTTCACATTTTAATCAAAACACTTATAATG
>NW_008795259.1:10516547-10530833 GCF_000699145.1 Aptenodytes forsteri | reverse complement strand
GGAAGATGTTCTGTCAAACACATGTCCAAGAGCATACTAGCAGTTATAAGAGACGACAAACACATTCTAAAGTGTGTGATTATAGATATCATACACCTTAATGCAAATATTTCTAACAATAATTACTTCGGTTAGCAAGTTATTAGAAAATGAAGTAGCTTCTATTTAATGCAGCAAGGTTAAATCTGATTATTACTAATAGAACACATTTCAGCATGGAAAAATACTGCTACTAATTAAAGAAATTATTTAAGTATCAATGCTTAATCAGTTTCCTTAACTAGCTCATAGAAAACAAAATAGTCAATTTGAAAAGTTCTTCAAAAGAAAAGAAAACATCTTATTTCTGTCATTTTAACTTCTTAGAAATCAAATAAAGAAAAAAAAATCAATCCCCACATTATTTTTTAGATGGGTTATTAAACAAGTCTTTCTGGAATTACTTAGAGAGGAGTTCCAACTCCTGTTAAGAAAAAGAAATCTCTCAGCAAACACACTAAATGAAAAAGCAAAATACTAGAAATATTTAAGAAATCAGTACTGAAAATAGCAGCAAGTAGGTACATACTGTGTAGTCATTAACCTGACTATAGATTGATAGCTGAAGTTAGCTATTTTGAAAAGGAACGGAGGTTTCTTCTTATGTCTGGAAACAAATAACAGATTGCTTCTGAAAGAAAAAAGTCATATGTCCGCTTACCCTATTCTTTTACTGATTTTATCCTGACTTGAAGCTTATCTGCTCAAGTCAGTAAAATGGCAGAAAACTAACCCAGGAAAAAGTGCTTTTCTGTTTTAGGGAGTGGGTGTTAGTTTCTTTGCCAATTTAGCAAATTTAATTTACTGCTATATGTTCAGATAAGCATCAGAATTGGTATAGGACACAGACTAGGAAACAGGTATCTGCGAGCCAGAATCTGGGAATGAGATCTTTTGATGGAAGTAAGCTGTCCATTCAGCTGTAATAGGAAATAGCACCCTGAGAAAGCCATACCCTTCCTTCTCATTAGTTTATGGAAGGAGGAATTATAAAACCCTCCTGAACTGATTAAGTCAGTCACCCTTTCCCTCACATTCTTTTTGTTCCTATTCTAACTTGTAGAGGCAAATTAGCTGTGATAAGTACTGGAAGAAGCAACCAAGTTGCTAAGCGTCAGGGGAAGTAATCTTTTAGTACAAATTTCACTCTCACCAGGAATTTAATGTGAACAGGCAACAAACAACTATTAGCACTACCATGGGACTATATTTATTTTGTTATTATTATTTTAGTGGGTAATGAAATGCCTTTTGAATTAGAGGTTAGCAATTTTTAAACAGGAAATTGTTTCAATTGTGCATATCTGGACTCATGAGCTAGCCTACAGTGTAGAAGGTGAATAGAAGGCTTCAATTCACACTTATGAGAATTTTTATTAATTGAGGGGCCTATCTCAGAACAATTCCTTTAAAGGGTAACTGGTTTTAAAGTTTGAGGATTTGGGGTATTTTTGTTTTGGAGTTGTTGGTTTTAGGTTGGGGTTTTTTAACTGACCTCATGCTTTTGATGAGACCTAATGAGATTTAACTGTATTTATTCAATTACAAATTATAATTTGTTTTACAGATCAGTGTAGCAGGGTTCACTACAAATTTGCCATACTAAGTTTGGGGTCATTTCCAAGCTAGATCAAAAAATAACTAGCATAATGTCTGTTAGAGCTTACGACAAATAGGAATACAAAAAGAATATGAATGTTGATGGTGATGTTTGTTCTCCTACTGTTCTTTCCTTTCATGTTTCCTTTAGTGCCTTGGGTTTGGGATGCTTTTGCCAGCCTTGCTCAGGAAGCACTCTGTGCAAGGAGCAGGTCTCTTCTGCCAGGACTTTGCCCACACTCTCCCCAGCCATCCACGCCTAGGGCCTGGCCCTCCACAAGGGCTGCCAAGAACAGATGTCTCTGTAAATGGACTATAAATCTGTCCTCACTAGTTATGCATTCACATTTTGGTAGGAAGAGCAGGAAATGGGTCTTCGGTTTAATTTCTGAAACTTTATCTTTGCCATTCCTTCATAACCTGTTTGATGTTAGGCTTTGAAGATTTGAACCGTAATATTTACAAAGGCATGTCTGAACACATTTCAATTTGCAAAGGCACCCACTCAAGGCTGCACGGGTTTTTTTAGCACCCAAAGTAATAAAGCTGCCTGTTGCATACTTGAAGAAAGCAGGCGGGAAATGAATGAATAAAGCATTCTCCTACTTCCCACCTTTGAAGCCCCACCTTTCACTGCCATGCCACAAAATCACGCCAAAATGGCCACTGCAAGAGTGCATCTATTGTGTCAGTGTTTTCTAACTGACATTGATCTAAGTGGCCATTTACTGTTTATTTTGTGTATTTACAGATGCTCATGTGTAATATGAAAGTTAAACAGAAGTCTTTGTTGATTGTTAAAGACTGATGCTAGCCTAAAAGTGAAGTACTTCTGTAATTACTGATTTTGAGATAAGGTCTGAGACAGGTGTGTTGAGTCAGTGTGAATTATTGAAAAATGTAGGTCATCTTCTGTGTGTGGTTGTTATTGCATTTTATAAGACAGCAAACCTGACATTGTCATGTGGTGCAATTTAGTGTGAAAGTTATTTGTGGATGGGTTTTTGAAAGTGGTGGTTTCACTTTACCTTCTGTGTGGACTTAAATGGCTTACGGCTCATTCATCTTTTGCTCTTACATGGAATGAAAAGGACTTTGACAAATCTGAAGCCTGTGAGAGCTTTAGCAATTTCTTGTGTTTCACTAAAGCTTGTTCAAATGCAATCATTGCAGGAAAAATATATGGCCATTAAAAACTTGCATTCACAAGGCGTATCTTTTTCAGTATTATTACAGTATTCTGATAGGAATTTATGAAATCAAGCAATGAAGATTCATGATCTCTACTCAATAACATTTCAACATTACATATATTAAATTCATATACGTTAATGGTATTACTTCTCAAACCATAAGGTCAGTTCTGTCTTTGACCAAATGAGAAAAAAGCCAATAAAGCTGTAAAAAAAGAGAAGCTTAACAGTCATTATGTTTTCTTCTTATGTTATATGAAAGTAACTGCTATACTACAGCATATTTCATATATTTTTTATCTTTTCTGAAGGTATGCAATTTTCTGTGCTCTTGACATACAGATGTTCCTCTTCTTTGCTACTTCAAACTACTGAAGCCAGCAGTTAGCTGTTAACTTTTCCTCTTTCATTGATTATTTTTGTTCCATTAAAAAAACATTCAGAAGCTCATATTGTGTGTGAGGCCTGATTTTTATAGCAAGGTTGGCCTCCATCTTGCAAGTCTTCTGAGTCACATAACATTGCAATGAAGGATGGTTTGAAAAGGGAGAGCACAAGTTGCTGAACAGAAGAATCACATATTTTCACATATATAGATAATCATTTGGAGTTATGACGTTTGCCGAAGTAGCCATTATGTGTGATGAAGCCCTGCTTTACTACAGGGCTACAGGCTGCCATGCATAATCTGCTCTGCAGTAACTGCTGACCAACTGTCAATACATCATGATGATACCAAGTAAAAGGAAAAGTGAGCTGCCCCTCGTAAAGGACCTGGGCACCAACTGGATAAGTAAGTGTTTGTGCCTGGGGAGAGAGAGGGCTGGCTATCACAGGCATTTTCCTTGGCCAGGGACACTCTGTTCTCCCAAGGCAACCTTAGTGTCTGTATAAACTCAAAGCTTCTGTTAACAATTACATAATCACATGTGATTCCATGCTTTAGCTCCCTCTACGGCAACTTCCTAGGTCAATCTATGGGGTTTGGATGATCATGGATTATGGTAACGGTCATGCCGCTCTTACATGTCCTGCTGATATAGAACCACAGTTACTCCAGCCCAAAAGGCTGCTTTCAGCTGATGAACTTCAGAGTCCTACCGGTACAAGGAACAGGGATAATCCTGTGTCAAGTCAGGCAGCTGTGCACACAGACATGATTTCGCCTTCGTGACCTTTCCTTCTCTATCCAATGTATGCTATAGGCCTCCCTTGGAAGGCCTCCCGTGTCCCCAGTTATCATCCCTTCCTATAGGGTGAGAAAGGAAATCTCAGGGTGACAAGAAACAGGACTTGAGATCGCTGGTACTTGGTTGTGTTTTGGTCCCATATTGTACAATAGTCTCAAGCTCTCAGTAATGTACTTACCACACAGCAGGGTGGACCCCATATAAAGAACAGCCTGGAGATCATCTTTGGCACTCTTACAGCTTTGTCAGAAAAAGTAATTCTTTAGTATTTAAGTGGCCATTTCTACCCCTTTCCCCTGCCCTGTCACCTTTTTTCCTTCTCTCTGTGAGTCCCAGCCCATTGTTTAGTTTGAATACACCATAAACAAATGAACAAAGAAACAGAAATCAAACAACATGAAAGCATTTATTTCCCAAGCTTGGGATTTTTTACTGTTGGTGCAATACCATAGTGAGCCTGTTGCCATCCTCTAAAATATTGCTAATGTTAAATGACTGTATAAAAAGTAGCATGGGATGAGATTGCCAAAATGGTATCAGGGATCTAGTCATAGATTTAGGGAAATTAAGCACAGAAAAAGGTTCTATGGTAAGTGGCATCACACTGGCTTCTTCTAGACCTCAGACTAAAAAGGGGAATAAACTGAGAAAGGATGAGCTTTTTTTACAGTTGAAGTTATGTAGGAGCGTCCCTACAGAATTTTTTTCTTATTGTTCAGGAAGCTCTGTGCTCCCCTGCACAGTACTGAGCTGACACAAATTAGTTTTCAATGACCACTTCCCAAGAGTCTTAGGCACCTGCTGACATTGTTAACGTTGGGGTCTGGATTATAGCAGTTTTACTGAAATCTGTGCAGATTATCTTTTGCTTTTAACCCAAATTCAAAGTAAATAAATTATCAAAGGCACTGCAAGTCAGTAGGAGCCAGGTCACAGAATGGTGAGAAAGTGCAAAGGGGATCCAGACACTTTTTTCCCCCAGGCTTGGCAGCAGATAAGCATTCCCTGTTGCTCTTGAGCCCCCTCCTTCTCCAAAGCAGCCTGTACTCCTGTCACCATTGGCAACCCGGTGCCCCATCCCCATGGGCGGCCTGGACCCTGCCTCTCCATGGGTATGCTCTCTGCCCATATGGTCTCATCCCATCCTACTCCTTTGGTACGTCCTACCCCACTCAGAGTGACCAGGGTGGAAGTAACCTCTGCTGGGAAGGAGGGAGCTCTTTTGAAGTAGGAGCCATGAGACCACCCAGTAACATGGTCTGGGTCTGATGCAACTGGTGCAGACACCAGTGGAGTTATGCTCCAGGGGAAACATGCTTAGTGGGGCTCCAACAAGGGTGGCTCCGAAATGGGTAGAAGCCATCTTTTCTGATTGTCTTGGAGCACTCTAAGTCAAACACCTGCCTTATAATCTGGGTTTAGGTGTCTAGCTGTGGGATTGCTTGCCTGCTGGCACTCTGTGCAGTGTGCCTACCTTGCAATCAAAGATCAAATGAGAAGGGCACCTTTGCCTGGCCTCCTGTGCCTCCTGAGCAGCACAGTTTCCAAGAGCTCAAGGATTGTTAAGCATCGTATAGTTGAATAAATTGATATGAAGACCTAAGGAAAAATAGAGATGGGAAGACAGACTGGCATATGCAAGAAAAAGCTGAAGGAAAATACTGACAATGGAGATGGGTTGCAATAAAAGATGGAATGAAAAATATGATGGATATATAAGAGAAAGAACATGATTTCATATTTATTTTCCTAATCTCCAAGCAAGGAACTTAACTAATATGTAAAATGTTGAACAGACAATTAAATATATATAAAAAGAGAATAAGCAACAGACAAACTATCATATGCGTATCTACTTTGTGTGTGGATAGATATTTTCTGCCTTTCTGGGTAGAGCACTATACCTTCTGAATGGACTTTTGTCCAGGGCTTAAAAGCTTTTTAAAAGTCATGTGTGGGCTGGGAAGGGCTGGCCATTTGGCTTGGTATTTAGCATTCTCCATCATTGTTCTGACAGACTTCTGTATTCTGTAAGTTTTCCCAGAACAGCTGTGATGCGTTGGGGCCTTTTCCTTCTTATCTGAAAAATCGTTTTATTAAATCACTTCCCAGGTGTTATTTTGCCAATTAATCCCATACATTCCTTTATACCAGTGACCACATTAAATACTCATTTTTGTGTGTATTACATTTCAGTGTATGAGCAGAGTGTCGCTGTGCTGATTACAGAGATGAGCTATATGGTTTGTTCTTATTTACAAATACTTTATACATACATTTTTAATACAGACAAATACAGTCACATAAGCAAATTCTGGTCAAAATAATGAAAAAGAAATCCTCCAGGGCAGCGAACAGAAATACTAGCATAATAAAATACAGAAGGCAAAATGAGTGGAGGAGTAAAGCATAATACCTAAGGGTGGTAGCAGTCTGCTAAATCTGATTACTTAAAATGAAATAAGGGTAGTGGGAAAGCAAACCTAAAAGCACAGAGATAATGAAAGTTTGAGATTCTCAAATAGGAACAGTGTGCATTCAGCTCTTAGAAAAAAAGTTTATGTAGCCTTTTTAGTAGTAAATAAGATTCAGCAGTATCTTGTAAAAGTTTTCATCAGAAGTGTTAGGTCAATTATAGCTTCTTTAGTGGTAATCAGCAGAAAAGTTGTCTTCTAATACATCTCTAAAGAGCCAAGAACTCTATAAACACAGTAAAAACTGATACTAAGAAATACAGCTAGATTTGTTTCTCCTAACATTTTTATACCTATCAATGATCACTTAAATAGAAAAAAAATTAATGCTGGCACATGTGAATGGAAATGGATACAATAACTGGGTCATCTTCAAGACAGAACTTGAACATTAAGGTAAAAGTCTTGCTCTGCAAGCTTATACTACAAACCGGCAAGCATTCACCTACATGAGTATGTATCCACATATTTTGACCCATTTTCTATTTTATCTATGGATTAAAAAGTATTTCAAGTATTTAGTATGGAAAGAACTGAAGGACTTTGTCATATAATACCAGTGCACAGCACATAGGCTTGGTGACTTCCTAACACAGACCTGTTCTCAGATTATTTTGACTTTCTTCATTCTGCAAAGAGCATATACCCAGTCCCAAAACACATCTCTGTCATTCCTCAAAAGGTAGTTTATATGTGGTCACTATTACTACAGCTGTGTAGTGAATTATTTTCCTGAATTCAAAATTACCCCAAACTTCATAATGATAAAAACAATAACCTATTGTGTATCCAGAATAGAGGCCTCCATTACTTTGATTAGAAATCTACCACTGCAGGAACTGGCACACTTGCTTTTGTCATAAACTCCAGTAACAGTATGTATCAATGAAAAAACCTTTCCCTCAGAAAATTCTGATCACTTCTAGCTCTGACTTCGTATCTCAGAGAAGTAGTTCACCGTGGCAGGTACACGTCATCTTGAATTAAAAATATGGTGGTTCTCTTTGGCTAGTGGGAAAGCCAGTGAAAGACAATCTGCAGCTCTGCTTTGTGCAAGCCTCCTACTTAACAGTGTAATGTGTAGGGAAGGAGAAAAATGCTGTTGCTTTCTGCTGTCCCTTCACCCTCTCAGCAGGGTAAGGACAGGGAGTGAGAAGGGGGAAGGTAAGGGAGGAGTGGGGGGAAGGTGAATTTTAGTTTTTGTCTTTGTTTTTCACCATCCAACTCAATTTTTAATTGGCAATAATGAAACTACTTTTCCCCAAGTCGAGTCTATTTTGCCCGTGACGGTAATTGGTCAGTGATCTCCCTGTCTTTATCTCAACCCACGAGCTTTTCCATCTCATTTGCTGCCCTGTCCTGTTAAGGAGGGGGAGTGAGAGAGCGGCTGGGTGGGGATCTGGCACCTGGCCAAGGTCAACCCACCACAATTTGTTAGAACTTATGTTAGGATGAATACTGCATTAAAACATTTGCTAAATTATTTGATCATCTTTTACTTTATACTCCCTGTCTTTATCTCAACCCACGAGCTTTTCCATCTCATTTGCTGCCCTGTCCTGTTAAGGAGGGGGAGTGAGAGAGCGGCTGGGTGGGGATCTGGCACCTGGCCAAGGTCAACCCACCACAATTTGTTAGAACTTATGTTAGGATGAATACTGCATTAAAACATTTGCTAAATTATTTGATCATCTTTTACTTTATACAGCATCAGTATTTGAAAGAGGCCTCCATAAATCAAGAAATTTGAGACAATCTGAAGACTCTGATGAGAACTGTTTGGGCAATTCTTTTATGAAAAATGATAAGATTTATATTACGAGCTCACATTATGTTTTTATAATCAGATTTAGTAATACTGTTATGTAAAATTATATATTCTCTACTTTGGGGGATTCACTAATCTGTGTTTCCTGAAAGTACTTTATTTGCAATTCAGTTACTTTTTTCTAAGACCATTTCTCTAACTAGGGAGATTTTTGCTTCCCATATTGCTCATAGGGTTTAGCCCAATTTAAAACTTCATAGCCCCTTAATTTCCCTCAACAGGATAAATAGAAAATATTTACCTCAGGGGGGAAAAAAAAAAAAAAGTGGTGATGACAATTTTCCTGTGCTTTTATGAGAAGATGTCTTTGCTCTTCTTTTTTTCATCAAACAAGATAAAATACATATAAAGGTCAAATGAACAAGTCATTCAAAACACTTTTGGACTTGGTATTCAATTGTCCTTCGGAACTGTCTGCCGAGCCAAAGTAAGTTCTACCATCTACTACAGATTAATCAGTTATGCAATACATAACAAGTGCTTTCACTAGGGTCTTCATGTCCTGTTTACCCCGATGCACTAAACTAATGCAAATTACATCTATTCACTGATAGTTCAATATGGTATGTGCTAAGCAGACTTACAACAAAAGACTGAATGGGTTTAGCAAATAAAATCACTGCTAAAAGCCTGGGATAAATTACACAGGCATTCCTTCTGTTAGGTAGACAGAGTATCTACAGCTCCAGTAATGTTTGATAATGTTTGCTTATTTGTTAAAAATAGAGGGAGGAAAAAAATGGGGTTTTATTAATGAAATAAGACTTTTTTGTCAAAAGTTTCCAGGACATACTCAATGTCAACTTTTTTTTCCCCAGATATTAACTAAGAAAATTTGAATGAGAAGATTATTTTAATAAAGCAACAAAAATCTGTAAGATTTAATTATAAATATTTTATAACCATTTCCATTAACTATGCCTAATTGTTTACTAAACGTCGATGCTTTAAAGCCTTTTTTTTTTTGTCATGTCCTCATCATATGAAGAGTACTCAACACCAAGGCTATGTCTATCTCAGTAGCTAGTATGTATCAATAAGAGCAAATTTATAAAGAAAAATAGTTGACATCGAGGACCAACTTCCACACTGTATGAGAGGGCAGGGGGTGCATAATACTGACTCTGGTTTGTTCCCATGGCCTGAATGTCCATTAGTGGATGCAGTGTACCGGGTGTGCTCCTGAAGCACAATCAGTGGTTTAGCATCATTCAAGAGAAATACAGCTCATGAACTCCAAGATCACTCCATTTTAAAATCAAAATAATGTAAGTGGGTGTGAACCAGGAGATTCACAGCAAAAGATGACTCCTGATCCAAACCAAAATGCTAATACAGATGCACTCAAAGTGGAAGGAATAAAAGCAGTATGGTTCTCAGACAGGGTATGGCAAGTAGGAGTGTGAGTTTTCCTGCATCGCTCTGCTGAGGGACATCTCCCCTTACTGGAAGGATCACCTTTAAAGGAAAACATTTACATTCAGCTTCTGACTCTCATAAAGCCGGACTCAAAGATGCCTATAGGTGAAATGTTCCATATATCATTCCCCTCCAAAGTGGTAAGTTTTAATGAACCAAATGTAGCAGCTATTTTTAATAGAGAGATGTATCTGCTTCTTAGCAGAGTGTCTTCTTTGGCTGCTCAAAGCATTCCTTATGCTTCTCCTGTCCTAATGCATCAAAAGGTGCCGTGGATGCACTGTATAACAAAGCCTTCCATTATATATGATCACAGTTTAAATTTCACATAGTACTACATTTTTTATGTAATTATCTTCTCTGCTTATCCTAGCATTGTAGACCTTTTCTTCATCTCAGTTTTGATGACACTGTATTTCATCTAACACTTGAATAAAACTTACGCCAATATATACTTTCTCTCAGCCTTATAACCTTTTGAGCCTCTTATATTCCATTAAGCTTTCTACTAAATGTGACGTCTTAGCTTTATTTAGATCTCCCTCTCCCTGCAATATCTTTAATAGCTGTATTACACTTTTATTCCACCAAGGAACAAGGATTTTTATTACCTTTCAAGCAAATGGATTAAAAATATTTTTATTAGCTTCTCTTACAGCTGCATTCACCTCATTAGTATTAAAAAAGTCAGTATCATAATTTGTATGTATCTTTTTCAATTGCCTATAAACCTTCTCATTCAGTCCTAGCTGAAAATGTACAAAACTGTTTTAGAGAACAAGTTGACTTCTTCTCAAACTCTCTTTTGAATAACTTGTCTAATGGAGGGAAGGGAAGCCCAGCAGAAATGCTTACAAATATTTGGCTAATGGTTCTGGCCAGCAGTTCTGGCTTTCAAGTATTGTGTCCTTGCATTTGAAAGAAGAATGAAGTATGACATAAGGCAGCAAAGTAGCATTGTGCTGTTAAAGTGCTGCTTATATTCAGAGTATTTGTATACCTCTGCTCCAAGTGTAAGACATATAGCCAGAAAAATGTCATAACATGCGCTGGTTCTTAAAATCCCATGCCAGAAAATTGTTGCAAAATTCTGGACTCTGGCCATATTCTTTCATGTACAAAGTCAGCCCTGAAAAAATATGTACAGATGGATGGAAATAAGGCTTCTATAAATCCTTTGTCTACACTGCCCAGATCTTCAATAGACACAATCTGGTTAAAGGATGTTATCTCCTTGTATCACTGTCAGTGCTGTCTATACTAGCCCATTAATTTGACAAAATCCCATTAGAAATTGTGCAGCAATAGTAACAAAAGAAGGAAAGGAATACAAAGACTCTGGACACTTTTTCTTCATGCAGCTGAAGAGAATAAAGAAGAATTTCCTATGTTGGCTTCACAGCAGCTACCTGATTGCTAATTAAGACCAAATAGTTTGGAGGAAAGAGCTGATACTGCTCCATGCAATCATAAAGATTCCCTTCCAAAACCCAAAATTTGCTCTAAAAAAAATAAAAATCATATTTCAAAACAGATTGATGATTAACAAAACAGAACTTCATATTTTTATTGCTTGTCAAAGAAAGTTTTTCTCTTCACCTTCCAGTGGCCATTAATGAAGAAAAAGATGCAAGAGAGATCAACTTTTAAAAATAAAGTTAGATGTCATATATAACCTTGAATCGTTATTAAATACAAAGAGTTCAAGCTATGGAAGATAATTCATAAGCAAAGTTGTATCTAAAGAAATAATTACATTAACATAAAATCTGTTTCCTCTAGATAATTCCATCCTACACATGTCCAACAAACCATTAAACAACAAAACATCTTGTTTTCATGCCTTACAATTAAGACATATCACCTGATCGCTATCAGATTTTATCAGACCTACTATTTTAATTGCAGCTATCTAACTGAGGAAGTCTCCTTGACAGCATATGGTGCGCACACGCAAACAGGAAAAAGAAATCTGAGGAGTTACTGAAGTCTCAAACAAATTCAAAGTAAAGCTAAGAAGCTTGACTGGGAAAAAAAAAAGTTTTTAAGGTAAGTGATATAATCTTTGATTCTCTTTACCACAATTGTATTGGCAATTTTCTTATAAAAGCTCATGCAAACACCCTTGTCCCAGATGAGAGTCAGATTGTGCTCCAGTGAAAATATTACTGCAGTGATCCCATTAATACGGAAACAGTGCCATACAATTAGTAAATACAGGTTGACATCACCTTATGTATGCAGGGAAGTTATCAACAGCATTAATTTAAAATTGGAAACACAGAGACACAGAGAGGGTGATTTACTTGTCCAAGCTCAGAGAGGGTATCTGTGGAAGAGACTGTTCTTGACTATGAGACCATCCTTTCTCTACAATGTTCAGCAGAAAAGTAGCATGTGTTTAACATTCCCTCTCTTGTGCAGCACCTAAATATTAGCGTAGTATTCCCTAGATTTTTTTTTAACTTAAGAGATAATATTCACATATGTGCATCTTCCTCATGATTTTCAAGGAGTAATTTAATATGATTAAATTGCAAACGCTGAAAAATACATTATAGTTACATTCACATAAAAGCTAATTTCACCCTACGTGAATCTCCTCTCTCCTCAGACTTATCCTGTCTGTTACAATAAAAGTTAACTTTATAAAAAAGTAGAAAATATTGAGATAAAGGCAAAAATCATGTTAAGATGCTATGAAAATTGTGTTTTTCTTTGACACTGTGAAATATGCCCTGATGTAAAGATGGCAAATTGTTTTTGTCAATAAGAACTGTAAAGAAACAATTGTTTTCTAAAGCCATCATTTTAAGTGATCATTAAGCCATATTTGCAAGTCTTATTAATAACACAGAATTGTGTGTGTTAATAATTTACAGAGACTTGACAGTTTTCCTCAAAGCAAATCAGTCATTATTGCTACCAAAACAATGTAACTCAGAACCAGTAGCACTGCTCTTTTTGCCGTGTTTAGGAAGAAAGGAGGCAGTGATGTTCACCACAATTATACTGACATGAGCAGAGGAAAAACAAAGGCTGCTATTCAGTATTTGTCTACACACATGAAAGAAAGAATAATGGCATTATAAATGAAACAGCTAGTCTATGACCAAGAAACATTTTTTCTACTGTATTTTCATTATCTGCCTGTATTAATGTGACTGCGTCACTCAAAAACCAGTTATGTTTTACAGATTTATATTAATTTCTAATTTCTATTGCACATATTTATTTTAAAAAAAGAACAAAACACAGCAGATTTTAAAATAAAGTTAATGCTTAAAGAAAAAAAAAAACAACAAAAAAAACCCCAAAAGGATAGTGCAAATTTTCCAGAATGCCAGCAGACTATATGCACCTCAAGTATGGGGCACCTACACACCAGCTTCCCAAGCCTTCCCTTATCCCAGGCACAAAGAAGAGCAGAGACGAAGGTCTTCTTTTTCCACTGCCTTCAAGAATTTCCCTGTTTCCTTCTGGTCTTTCCCTGTCACTAACACCTGGCTTAATGTGTCTGCAGATAATTTGAATAATAATCTACCACAATAAAGTGTTAAATAAAGATGCCAAGCTGCTGTTTTCCCTTAAATAAGTAAACTTAGATAAAATGAACAGGAGCTGCTCTCCAACGAAGGTCTTCTTTTTCCACTGCCTTCAAGAATTTCCCTGTTTCCTTCTGGTCTTTCCCTGTCACTAACACCTGGCTTAATGTGTCTGCAGATAATTTGAATAATAATCTACCACAATAAAGTGTTAAATAAAGATGCCAAGCTGCTGTTTTCCCTTAAATAAGTAAACTTAGATAAAATGAACAGGAGCTGCTCTCCATATAAATAATCCATAAAAAAAATTAAAAAAAAATAAAAAGAGATCTGATTATGCTATATATGTAGAATCTAGTAGAGACAAATATTAGTAATAATAGATTAGGATATGCTGGCTGATGAATTATATGCTTCAATGGAAAAAAATTGGTTCTGCATTTAATAACTAACTATACATAAATATATATGTATTACATGTGTAACAGCTGAAGTGCTTAATGAACAGTGCCAGAAGTAGATACTGACGCAAGTAACTAACATCATACTTCATCTACTTAACTGCAGAGAGGCTGTGTACCTTTACTAAAATAAACAACACAATCCATCAGTGATGATAGCTTGGGCACTGGAGGTCCTCTTCTATTTCCATTTGTCTTCACTTCTCACTCACTGGCCCAATGCAGGAATGTAACTCCCTGTATCAGCGTCTTTCTTAATTTCACATGATGTTCATCTCATTCATAAAGAACTGAGATTGAGTACTGAAATAAAAGTTTAAACAATCTTTTACTTAGCCAAGTCAAATACATTAAGATAAATATATCAAAGCCAAAAATATCACTGCTGTCCTTTAAGCCACCCATTATCCTTTCTTCCTTTCTGTTCCTTCTATAAAAGGTGCTAGGTACTGTATCCCAGATGTTTTTCTGTGTTTATTCTAGCTCTATGAGCAATACAGATTTTTCTTTTATAAGTAGCTGCACAAAGATAGCTCTG
>NW_008795259.1:10515646-10516417 GCF_000699145.1 Aptenodytes forsteri | reverse complement strand
TATTCCAATGTAAAACTGTAATAATTAAGAAAATAAGAAGCAAAAATGTTAGATACATTTCATCTAATAAGAAATCCTCAAGAGATTTATGATCCCTTCTTCCAAAGGAAAGGTTTGACAAATATGCTATCAACAGGTAAAGGTAAGAAATAAATGAATAACTTCACTTATATCTCATTTATACAATTCAAATAGAAGTAACAACATAAACATGTAAGCATGATAGTGCAACTCAAAACTCCTAAATATTCCTAAACCCAAAAGTTACTATTAACATTAGATATTAATTTGTCCATAACTGTCTCTTAATTTGCATTTTACTACTCAGAACTGAGTTTTGCTAGTTTTGAGGTCTGCTGGTAAGGCACTATCATAAAGGGTCCAGGTTTTGATTCTGGCAGCTGTTTTTTCCTTTGTAGCTGTGTATGGATTAAGGGATGAAGAAAGAAGTGTAAACAAAGGATATCTTACTTGCAGCTAGGTAAACACTGATCTTTTTTTAATAACCTAATTTTAACTGTGTAATCCCCATTTTGATTACTTTCCAGAATTATTCTAGTGAAGAAAGTTTACTGACAGGAATATTGTGAAATATTTCTCTAAGACAAATTTCAAAGTCAAAACAGACATCTCTGCCAGTAAGACAATCCCTAGATTTATGTTTAGCCAGTAATAAAAAAGATGCATATTATGATCAGATTTCTAATCGAAGTCACTCATACTTCACAATGTGATCATGAGACTTAGAAAGTTTTGCAAGCTCCAGAAAAC
>NW_008795259.1:10512808-10515579 GCF_000699145.1 Aptenodytes forsteri | reverse complement strand
CCCCCCCCCGCATCATGGGCATTAAGTAGGGAGAAACACAGCCTTTCTTATTTAAAGCTCCATTTCACAATTAAGGAAACTAGTGAGCTTGTAAAACATGCATTAGTGTGCTTACATAATGGATCTAACAGCTTTTCATAAATATCAATGAGATATTTTGTTATTTAATCTATTTATACTTCCCCTTAAGCAACATCATTACTTTTTTATAAGCAAGTTGTTTTCACCTTCAGTTGTTGGCCAACAAATACCATGAAATGATCCCATTTCCAATTGCTTACAAACTCACCTCACTTCAACAATTTTTTTGGCAGTGTAAGAGAAAGATTTGAATGCACAGATGATGAAAATCAGATCACAGGTCAGTGGACAAGTCTTCAAATAAAATTTGGTGGGGTAAAACTATGACCAAGAGTTATAGTAAAGGGTGTGAGCCTTTCTGGAGAAGACTAGGTGCCTAGAAGCAGGCTAGACCTGGGAGTCTGAGCATGGTTGTGAGAAATGGTGAGGGTAAGGAAAGCCAGTTGGCTACAGAAGATTTTAGGATGAGAGAAAAGGGAAAGCTGAGAATTAAGAACAACCAAGTACATCTGACAAATACTACTTTAATGTTTCTATGTTACCTTAAGCACTCATCCTAAAGATTAAGTTGTGTCCACATAAAGAATACAGAAGAGAGAAACATGAACAAAAAAATGGAAGACCAACTTCCAGAAGTCTGAAAAATAGTAAGAAATCTTTCACAAGATTTCTTACAAGAAAATGTACATGAAGAGCAGAAAGGGAAGTACTCATGTCAGAACACAGGTGGCCCATGGGAAGTTTTGTCTTAAATTAAAAACTTGCTGATAAAGGATATTCAATGGAAGCTAGTGATAACTGTAATAAATCATGAGGATAAGAAAATAATAGGCAAAAACTCCCAAAGGACAATGTAACTGCAATACTGACTTCATATGAAATTTCCCTCAAAACTGCCCAGTGCTGTTCTACTGGAAGGCAGCTGATGGGTTGTCAATTACTAGAAAAGATTCCAGGCAGGTTTATGAGACTCCAAGCCATTAAGTCAAATGTCTGTACTAAGCACATCAGTAGGAATAGTCTGGAACTATTAGAATTACTGAGATAATGCTTGCTGACAGTACTGAATTCAAGGTAGGAAAGATGTTACCCAAACACGACAAATTTGCAAAGGGATCTCATAATATGGAAAATTCTGTAATAAAATGGCAAATCATTTTAGCAAAGATAGATGTGAAATGCCATACGTCCAAAATGAGAACCCTAATTTTATGTAACAGAAGATTGGCTCTGAGCTGGTGAATGCCACTCAGAAAGGAAACCTTGGGCAGAAGGTGAAAGAACGTTAGACATCATCCAGGAAGGAATAGAGAACAAAAGAGAAAACAATGCCATCCTACAACTGAGATCAACTTTCACCTTGGACAACTCTTGCAGTTTTGGTGCTTCCATCTCAAAAAGAGTATATTAAAACTGGGATATAATCAAAGAAAGTAACAATGATGATCACAGGTATGAAAAAGCTGATGTTTGTGGAGTGGATAGGCTAGAGTGCTGCCATTTAGAAAAACAAAGGATGACTAAGGTAGGAAGAGACAGCAGTCTAGAAAAGTGTGAGAACTGCGGGTGACTTATTTTCCACCTCTAATAAAAATACCAGAGGATATTACATGAATCCATGAAGTGACATTCAAAACACACTGAAGGATGTGATTCTTCACACAGGATCTAATTAAGCCATGAAACTCCCTACCATGAGTTATTATGAATACAGAAGAAATGCAAAAGCAATTTGATAAAATCCATATAATGATAAAAAAACCCTAAAAAAATCAAGGATTATTTACACATAGATAGCAGGTCTGGCTCAAGAAGTACCTAAGCTGAAAATCACTGGTGGCTGGACATTATACAATTTCTTTGTCCTAGTGTTCTTTCCTAAGTATTTTTGTTGTCCACTCTTGAAAATAGTATTCAGGGCTTGTTGGACACCTGGTCTGAACTGATATGATTACTCTTATGTACTTATGTCCCAGTAAAGGTAGAATGTGCAACCTCCCTTTAATTCTTTTGTGCTTATTTATTACAAAAAGTATTAAATACAATATTACAGTCTGTAATGAATCCTATTCTTTCTATTTAACCTCTGTTTCATTCAGTAAGCTGGATAGATGCCCGCAATTCAAGAAAAAATAGTATATGATCACGTAGTTTGTCCCATAATTTGCCCTATTTCTGCACCTATCATGGGTGTAGATGGATAGCAAGTTATTAGCTTTGAGTTACTTTGATTATTAGCAAGAATTAGCTTTTAAATGTTTAATCTAATACTCTTCTAACAACAATATTTTTCATGTGTAATTATAAAATACATAAATATCTCTAGGGAGGAAAGAAAAAAATGAAGGGAAAAGCAATACTGAGAGGAAAGTGTTCTTCTTACTTGGTATTATTCTCTTCAGACCGAAACATTAACTTGTAGCAAAAAAGGTCTGTTATTTGGAAAGGGACTTTCTCTCAGCCAGCTGTGGTCTGGTAGATGTCAAACTACATTACTGTGGTGCCAAACCTGAGACCATAAACACCCCTCTTCATCTTCGTTACCCTGCTAATTGGGCTAGATAGCTGTAAGAACTGATGCTGTTCATAGACAGTTGGTTCATAGCATAGGAGTAAGAGTAGGACTACTTGCGCTCATCTGTTTAGGTACCTTCGTACATTAAAGTGCTGTAAGGTAATGTTGTGGTTTA
>NW_008795259.1:10496809-10512735 GCF_000699145.1 Aptenodytes forsteri | reverse complement strand
CCATCACGCGTAACGGTTACTTGGGAAGACAAACGCCATCACTCCAAACGTCCCCCCCTTCCTTCTTCTTCCCCCAGCTTTATATGCTGAGCATGACATCACATGGTATGGAATATCCCTGTGGTCAGTTGGGGTCAGCTGTCCCAGCCGTGTCCCCTCCCAACTCCTTGTGCACCCCCAGCCTACTCGCTGGTGGGGTGGGGTGAGAAGCAGAAAAGGCCTTGGCTCTGTGTAAGCACTGCTCAGCAGTAACTAAAACATCCCTGTGTTATCAACACTGTTTCCAGCAAAAACCCAAAACATAGCCCCATACTAGCTTCTGTGAAGAAAATTAACTCTATCGCAGCCAAAACCAGCACAGGAAAAAACTGTTGTAGTCAGAAAATGTTCAAGGACCGCTTCATTTTAAGCACTGGATTAAAACTTGCAACCTGTTAAGTTATTGGCAAAATGCTAATGGGCTTTCATAAGGCTGGCAGAAATAGAAGAAATGACTGGATTTTCTCTGCACTGGAAAAAAGGAATAAACAATCTAATAAACGTTTCTAAACTAATGGAGATTACATATATCAACTGTAGTCAATTGATTTCACTGGGGTATGCTGATGAAAAACTGGAGTGACATTAATGGTGAACCAGGCCTTTAATTTTTATCTCAATAGCATTACCTTAATCAGAGGAGTTTTACGCTGCAATTTCTTCCCATTAAGCCTCTCAAAGATTCAGACGGTTCTGTCCCCCAGTAGCACACATATGACCTTGCTTTAGAGACATTATCATCACCAGTCTTTGTAGCATCATTTTGTTCCATTGCAAAAATCCAATAAAAGTCAATATTTATTTGGTCACATTATGTAGTTCAGTTAGGCATATTTATACCCCTATCAGTTACAGGATGTGGTTGCAAAGATGTACAAAAGCTGCTGATTTTTTTGAAAACTGAAAAAAAAAATGACCCTATAAACTCTGAGAATAATAAAGGATGTTCTGTCTATAGGCAGGATTCTTATTACAGAGAACATCACATGCTGGAACCCGAGACAATCAGGAAGGTAATAAAATAGCTCCACAGCATCCAAGACTTCTTACTTCACCTACAGCATGTTGAATTTGTATGTAATAAAACACTCAGTGAAATCATTTTTCTTAGAATAAATTGCTAGTAAAGTATGAGTACTTTGACAGACTGGCAGAGGTAAATACATTACATTTGATTAAAAATTCCACAATGACCTATTTTTTTCAATTACCTCCATTACTTTTGAGACATGAAAAAGGTCTGTACCTTATTAACAGTTCTCATGCTGATCTTTTTGTAGCATTTTTAGAAGCAAGTTATTCTGCATGATACTCCAAAGTGCTATCTATTCCGTTTGGAAAAAGAAGTGACATACATGTGATGGATTCTAACACCTGTCTATCAAAATAAAAGAATTTAAGGTAAAAAGACCTTTTTTTTCATGAAATATTCTAACATTACTGAATTAATTTGCACATTGAAAAGATGTGAGAGAAATAGGTATGAATCCGCAGTACAACTGGCAATTGAGGTTAAGGAAAATATTTGAGGGTAAGTAAATCACAATGATATAACCAAAACCATATATTATGAGTCAATATAGGATTTATTCTTATTTTAATAATCTTTCTGAACTTCTGTAGTTTTCATCAAATAAAAAAAAAAACAGGGAGAGTTCAGAAACATCAATCAGGTTTTGTAATTTAATTACTTCAAAGAAAAAATAACTTTGTTTTAATTTCTTCTTTTGTTCTGTATTTTAAGGAAAAAGTTGTATTAGTGAAGAGATGAATGGGTTAGTTTAGAAGTAGAGTACAGGCACCTTTTTAAAGACAATTCTGTCAGAAATAGGCCAATACTCAGGTTTGAAAATAACTAGCATTAATTTTCTAAATCTTTTTTTAAAAATGTAAATGAAATTGCCTTCATTTTTATAAGTGCTACAAATTGCCTTAAGAAATCTAGTTCAGCAAACTACATCTCTCTCAAATCACTGCTCCCAAACAGTAATTTTTAGCACATATTAGAAACAGAGAAAGTATACTTTAAGAAAAACACATTTTTTCATCTAATAAAAGTTTTGAAAGAAAATTCTGGTGAGCTTTCTGGCCAGCACCCTTTACAATATCTCTGAGTGAATTGTGTGGTAAACTATCAAATGCTGGCTTTTGAATAGAGACTGCCTCAGGCAATATTTCATGGACAAAGATTGCACATGTATAGTGTAATAATTATTCCTTTTAAAAGTGCTATATTCATTACTTTAAAAAACAAACAAACAAACAAACAGAATACAGATGATTAACTGTAACCTTAATGTGCCACAGGCTTAACCTCCCTATTAGAGTACCAAAGTAATTAATATTTTCAGAATATGAGTTTCCACAGCTGTATGTGAAACAAAGTAACACATGGAATCCTGTTGCTTAGAAAACTCTACTTATAATGATCAGCCATTGAAAATGACAAAAAGTAAAGCTTTACTTTGATCTTAATAGCAGTACTTCTGGAGAGCAAGGATACTACCTTCCATAAAGTTTTACTATGATGGGCAAAGACGAATCTTCCAAATAATTGTAATTTCCTCTTGGTATTTTTTACTACATGAATTTAAACCTAAATTTTACTTAGTAGTATTAACTGCTATTCTGTTACAGTTGCTTACTGACAGCTCCAACTTATTCACCCCATTTGCCTCATACAATAGTTATATTGTAACCCAGTCCCTCCCATGCTGTTTCTATAATGAGATATTAACTTCCCTCTCATTAAAAGTCAGTTTTAGTCCTTTCTCTTATATGTCACACTTTTGCTCCCACTTATTCTCAATCCTTATTTTCAGCAACATGATCACTTTCATCTGAGTACCAATCTCAAAGGGTATTCGGTTTATAATCTAATTAATTGTTAGGTGAGATATTTTTTCTTGGAAGTTAGAATACATGAATGTTAATGTTTTCTTGATTTAATAATCCTACTCATATTTTGTAAGTCTGAAGTATGAACAAGTTAGTCATTCAAGGAAGAAAAGCCTGTAAAATTGTCTTAGCCTTCTTTCATTGCTATTTTGCCAGTGAATAAGGGATCAATCTTAATACAGTTTTGTAATATTGAATACCTATATTCATGTTGTAAGGAACTAACAAAGATCAGAAAAAAATGCATCCCATACATAGTTCCTTTTCTTCACGTGAATTATATCAGGAGTTAATTTTGTCATGACATGTCTGAGTGACATAGTGTAGATTAAAGAATGCAAGCATAAGGGGTGGAATTTTAATTCTGTTAGAGAGAGAGGGAGTTTTGCCTTAATTTTAGTCAAGCTAGGATTTTACCTTACAATCTTATAAAATGATATAAACTACAGCAAATGCCAGACTTATTTTCTTCCTTCATTGCCTCATTTTTACTTCTCTCACTAATTCTTCTACGTAATCCTCTCCTTTCAATCCTTTCTGGCATTTACATTTTGATTGTCATGGTTTCCATCTATAGTATACTTACATGTGGTTTTACTTCCTTAATTCTCCTTTGATTTACAGATATACTTTTTTCTTGCATATAAATTTCTTATAAATGTAAGTGCATGTGTATAGGCTGATGAGCATAAAAATTACCCATACCACTACATGTAGTTATGTTGGAATTAAACTAAATTGTCTAATAGAAGTAATTTATTATTTTGATAATAATGTTTGGTTTTCTTTACTCAGTCATTTTATTTTTGACTTTTTACTATACCTTGAACGTGCATTTGGTTAGACATAGGATATTACTATGTTAGATGGAGGCTATTATGGCTTGTCACATCCCCAAATGAGCCTAGGTATTTCTCTGAACAACATTATATTCATCTGCACTCAACTTAATGTAACCGCAGTTTTGAGAGGAATAAACAGTTGTCCCATTAGTAATGGAACTTCAAAAATATTTGAGGAGTCAGAGATTAAACAAGCAGGAATATCGAACCCCATATATTATTAAAATAAAGGGCTTTTGAAGTGATGCTGTCCAAAATACTTGCTTCTCAAGGAATTGCTGGTGAAAAATGTAAGTACAAACTACAGCTTCTCAATGTATCAAATATTCACTTTGTATATTTAAATTATTTTTAATTATTTGTTCAATATTTTAACTTGACCAGATGAAACAATAATATTTATGTCCTTTATGTTTTTTTTTTTTATATGTCTGATGGAACCAGGTATCTGCTTAGAATTTTACTTATACAAGAAAATATGATTACTGAATGATTCTGGTATGCATCAATTACCAGGAAGAATATGTAAATATTTGTCAATTTTTTTGTTCTGAAAAAGCCAGGAAATACATCAGCTTTATTCCTTCAGAATGAGCTTGACATATACGATCAGATGACTGGAGCACAAAAATTGATGGAACCAGGTATCTGCTTAGAATTTTACTTATACAAGAAAATATGATTACTGAATGATTCTGGTATGCATCAATTACCAGGAAGAATATGTAAATATTTGTCAATTTTTTTGTTCTGAAAAAGCCAGGAAATACATCAGCTTTATTCCTTCAGAATGAGCTTGACATATACGATCAGATGACTGGAGCACAAAAATTCCTTTTCTGGAACTGATCCAAACAGTACCACTGAAGAGGATGAATATTTAAGAGCAAAACAAATTTCCTATAATGATTCCTTGGAATATATTTTTATTATTTATCAGTGCTCATGTCATATTTTACAAACAAATGAAAACAATGGATTAGATTTTTTATTTTCTTTACATTATCATTACAGACATTAAAGGAGACACCAGCAGTAGTATGTGCTGGTTTTTTTCCAATTAGGAGTCAAATGCTCAAAATCTGGACTTGAAATTTCTTTTGCAAGTATCTTTACGTATGAATGACATTCTTCTTGCTAATTCATGCCTAGATTCACGACAAAAATCACAGACCTATACTTATAACCTGTAGCTAGCTCACTGAGGCCATGTCTACAACAGGAAACAGTCATGTTAGAACATGTGAACTGAGATCAGTTTAGTTAGTTTAAACAACGATATATGTTTAAATATTTTAAATCAATATTTTTTAAATTACAATCTGTTCAAACAGTACTGAAAATAAAGTTAATAAAAGTGCTTAAAATATTATTAGTACTTAGCATCATGTTAACTAGGACATTGAAGAGATGGTGGCTTATATGTATATATACCTATAACTATTTACATATATATTTACATGCATATATATGTAAATACAAGTGTATATATACTTATCTATATGTATTTGTATATAAACTGTGTGTAAAAGACACATCCATTCTGTTGCCAGAATTTTTTATTGGTTCTATATTCAATGCGAGTGGGCTTTTCTCCTAATACAAACATACACATAACTTAAATTCATGAATGCAAACTTAGTTTCTATATTGAGTAGATTTATAAATGTTGATGAAAATATGATCTTCCAGTTCTGTCTGAAAGCACCTTCCCGTGAGTAACAGAAGTACAGTCTGTGGTTTTGTGCATTCTTTGCAACAACACTATGATTATTTTTTCCATTTATTTTTAGAGAGTAACAGGGGTCTATGATCAGGTTTTACGTCTTGTTTCTTGAAACTCAAGTTTAAGCATGAATAAAACTATCCATATGTGAATTAATTTACAAAATAAAATTGGAATTTACAGATTCAACGGACCAAGAGAAATGTGATTAAAGGTTTTTAATTTTGTCTAGTTTGTTTCAATCAGTCCTTAAAGCTTTTTTAAATCTGCCTTCTTATCTGAACTTACTTGGAAAGGTAATTACTCTTATATACAAAGTTAAGGTCCTTGTAGTTACAATATACATGGGATTTAGGTTATTAAACACTGTAAATGAAAACATTCCAACGCCAAATACTCAACCTGGAATGTCAAATATTTTGACATTTACCTAGGTATTATTGCATATGAAGCCAGGCTCACAGTAATAATATACATTGCTAAGGAATTCTCCAACTGTGAGTTAATATATAATTTTCCTCAAAAATTCTTTCTAAAAACTAAAAAGACCCCATGAAACAAAGTATTTCAAGCACTAGTGTTTCGTTGTTCAAAATGTCAATTTTTAATCTGATTTTTTTAAAAAAGCTTTTCAAAATCAGAAGACTGTTTTTCAGCAACAAAAAAGAAAATGCCCATAGAGAATGTTAGCATTACATGTCTGAGTTGGGAATTTTTCAACCAAGAATCATTCTCTTGGCTATGAGCCAGACATGACATTAAGAAATTATTGTTATATGTTGTCTTCTACTCACCAACAAAGATTCATCACGTAAGCACCTGCTCAGGTTTGTCCTATTCTCCTGCTCTCCTTATTTATTTACTTCCAAGAGGTCAAGACCAAAAGAGTCTGAGCCCAAACTAGGTTGATAGGCATAATTTTTTTCCCCAAAATATTTCAAAAAGTGTTGTGCTTGTCAGCTGCTCATTTTTATTTACATCTGAATTTCTTCTCAGCTGTCAGTTTAAGTCACTTCTCTTTTACAGTGTTCTTGTGAAAGAGACCATATTATCTAAGACTGCACAAGCAATTCAGTTTTACTTCTGTAATCTAGTGCAAAGGGGTTTGACTGGATGCTTGGCTCTAAAGAGTGTCTCACTCTTTGGATATGGGTACCCAAACATGAGAGAATGTATACAGTAATAACTTTTCCTGTATTTGTTTTGATATTTGGCTTCTGATCTCAATACAGAATGCAATGCTATATCTGATCTTACCAAATATGATAGGTTATTTAATGAAAGAAACATTTCGGCTAGCTCATTTGATTCAAAACTGTGATGAATTATTGCTTTGTAATCCAGTAAACATCACTGCAGTTAAAACTCCAGACAGATACACAGAACAATTTACAGAAGTCAACAGAGTAAAAATGTGTAATAGTCTCTGGTTTTAAAAATACAGATAGGCCACATTCTTTAAATATTGTATAAATCATGTTGGTGTAGTTTTTAAAGACTTTTATGAAAATTATTTCTGAGTAACATTCTATTTTAGAATTAAACATTTAAAAGCAAATAACATGAAAATATTCAGAAAGCAAGATCCTCAGCTACTCTTACCACAATCTTTACAGAAAAGACTATTCAATAGTTATAAAATTGGGCTCACAGATATCCAAACTTTTTATTAGTAATTCTGTCTTTATGTAATTCATAGTGCTGTAAAAGATTCATTAGTCTTTCCTTTAAAAGTTAGTTAAGCACACCCCCCCATTCCCACTGTTACACATCTAGTTCCATTTCCACTAAAATGCAAATTTACTCAAGTACAGGTTGTTCCCATACCACCACTCCACCTGGAAAAAAAAAATCAAAACAAACAGGAATGCTGTTCAATTGACTGAAATGATGCAATAGGTTAACTCAAGTGCAAGTTAACAATATAAGCTTATCACCAAGAGCTCTATGAAAAGGGCTACAAAAATAAGCCAATGTAGCATGAAACAAAACAAATTCATCTGCTCTTTAATGAACAAATCTGCTAACATAACTTGCAGAAGCACATAGGACAGATCCTTCCTGTTATGATACAATATTTTTTTCATTTGCATTTGGAAGTATTAACTCTAAAGTTGTCAAGGTGTTTGAAGTTTCATATTCTCTATGACATCTTTCCCCCACTAGTCTGACTGACCCCATCTCAGGACCAAAAGACACTCTTCCCTACCAAATTGTCAATATACATGCATACGTACATATATTTGTATACATGTGCACACAAATCCAGAGTTGTCTTTTTTTCCACTTTTATTACTGATGATAGAGCTACAGTTATTTGGTTATAATCAAATTTTAGATCATTAGGACATAAGTCACCAAGCTCATCAGAATGCTTGTTTGTCAGAGTTTTTGTCCACTTTCAGCACAAATGTGAAGTCAAAAGTCAGCTTTCGGAATTAGAGGCCTCAAAATTTCCTGGTGGACCTTTCTTCATGACAGAGGCAGAAGGGCTGGTTCTGAAGCCTTCAAAGAATAAATTCTTCCATCTCAATCATTTTGCACCCTTTGCAGGAAGAAGGGAAATAAAGATTCAGAGCCTGAACTAAACTCTTTGAGTAAACAAAGAAGAATCTATTCATGTTAGCTGTGTTGTGCTGGTAGTTTTCTAACTTTTGAACAAGGTACAGTCCTTGTATTTCTGTACACTGAGATAGCAAGTTGCAGCCTACTACCTTCATGTATTCATCCGTCTGTTTTCAGCTACTTCTATATACAACTCAAAGAAGGTGTACAAAGAACAGAAATATTCTACATGTATGTTTGTAAAGGTTTTTTAAAAATAAAACATGACATGTTTAAGTGAACAAGTGAAGAATGCTTGAGCTACGGTAGACGAAAGTGTTCTAGCATCAATTTAACATGGTCCCAGCTAAAGTTGTGCTAAAAGAAAGTGATAAAAAAAAATCCTTGGTTGAACATTATATTAAAAGTGCTTCAAAGAAATTACTTGAGGGAATCCAGTTGTATTGCTTTTCCTTTCAATAAAATTTGATAAGGTCATTTGGTGCCAAATTGCATATTGCCCCTAAGCAAAATTAAAGTTTTTGACACAGGGTGGCAGCTGAGAAATGAAAAGCTCTTTGGAAGGGTTTCCAAACCTCTGTTCAGGAATATTTGGAAAATTATTTTATAACTCAGGTTTTCTTTGCTGCCCTAGGGAGGTTATTTGCTCTACCTAAAGTAGCCTTCACTGCAATAGTGCTAACACAGCAGTGTGTACTTGTGCTGAAATAGACCCTGTCTATATTAAGGATTTACAGGATTAAACTGATTCGCTGGAAAACTTTGTGCTAACAAAATGTAACTCCATTGAGATCAGAGCTGGGCACTTTTTTCCAGTAAACAAAATATTTAAAGATAAATGTGTATCTTGCCTTTGCTGATTTTGAAAATAGATGTAAGGTTTGTTTAAAAAGTTCTATCTGAGACAAAAAAAGGCAGGTATTATTAAAACATTATTTCCTTTTTGTTCAACAGTCAAAAGATTAGGGCTGTGTTGCAGGACAGCCAAATTCACTTTCCTCATCCACCAGGTGATATTTGAAGCCATAGTCCTAGGACTGCCAGGCATTTTGGCTAGAGGAAAGATTTTCTAAAAAAATCTCTTATTAGTGAAGCTCCATACTCCATGAATGAACAAACATTAACTGTAGCAGAGTCAAAAGTCTTACTTCCCAGGGGAATGTCTTAGGACAAAGCTAGGAAGCATTCTCATTTTTGCTATGGGACTAACTATTTTACATAAATTGAAGGAGCAACCCTGGAGAGACAGTGAACTCTCCTACCGAACCAGAATATACAGGCATGAAGACATGAGATCCTGGATCTGTTAGATTCCAGCACAAGAAGAAACTGAATGTATCCATGATAATGAGTGCCCTAGCCATTAAGTTACCAGGAAAAAAAGGAGCATCACAAATATCTCCTTGTACCATTTGTGAAATGAAAAAGTTTTTGAAATTTTCTCCTTTTTCTTCACTTCAATATTCTTTCAAATGTCCATCCCATCAAAAGACACATCTGCATTTTTGAGTAAAATGGAAGTTATTATTTAATGGGAATCACAAATTTCAGCATTATATTTCCACAAAAAGGAAGTGTATTTATTTATTGGTCCTGTAACCGCAAGAAACAAAAAAAGTTAGTTGACTAAATAGGATGGGATTTTCAACAAGTGTCAGTGCATGCAGTACTGTTCCTGTTGTAAAACTGATCAGCGTGCTGCCACAGACTTCAAAGAAATAGAAGAGGATAGTGGCTGAGAGGGAAATCATACTATATAGGGGTCAATGTCCCTGTATGAACTTGTGAACTGTAATTTCAAGCTGGCTGTCTAGTGCTACTTTTTATCCTAAGTTTTTGAAATCTTCTTCTTGTGTGCAGTTTCCTCTTTCTCCCCTTCCCACTTCTAGCTGTCATATATGAAATCTTTGATTAGTGCTTTAAAAAAAAGGAAAATTATTAGCAAGACTATGACTTTATAATTTATCACCCAAGTAGCTGTAGTTCATTTAATATAAAATACTGCAGTATCACACAGAGCAGGGCATGAGAAAGTTTAAGTGGTTTCAGCACTCACAAAGCAGGAATTACAGCAGCTTCAAAATCCCACTGCTTTTGCCCTGCCTGTGATGAAAAATCTTCACAGGGACATTTCATAGGTGATTTGTTTTGCAATTTAATTCGCAAAAGTGAGCCAGACTTCTCTTACATCTGAGTTAATCTTACATGAGATTAACTCATTAACTCATACTATCTACCCCAGAAAAGAAAAACATGTTGCTATATGTCTCATGGGATTGTACATCTAATGACCAATCTCGATTATCCAGTACTATTTTTCTCCTCTGCAAACCATAGCCTACCTGTAAGGCTCTTTGCCTGATGTATGGGGGAAAAATCAGTAAGCTAAGTGTTTCTCATGTCCAAATTTTTCATTTGCAATCCGTCTCCATTGTCTCTCAAAAAACTTGTGCGTGGAAGACTGCATTTCACTTATTCAATACAAATAATCTCAGTCCAAATGCAGATTGAGATGCTTTGCAGAGATAGAAAAATATGCATGAAATACTGTTTCATGTGCTGAAAACAAAGGAAAAATCATTAGCTAAAGATGTATTAGCTTCTAAGTCTTCTAATATCACTCCATATAAAAATGAATCACCTATACTGCTTGTCTGCTACACACTTATTTAGCAAGCGGTCTACAAAGTGTTTTCTATTAGTTGCAAGATACTTCAACTTAAGAGAACACATAAAACATGGTTTAGCTGACTTTTATGGCAACCCTAATGAAACTTTCTGAACCTCTGTGGATAATATTTTATAGAAAATGGGTAACAATGGCTGCATGTACAAAAAGGTTGCAGGATATACAGGACACAGTAACAGTTTCAATTATGGAATATACAACAGTGTGTTCCAACATTTGCAGATTGTAAATTTCAATATTATTCTGCCTGGCCTGCACCGTCTGCAGGAGCTAAAGAGCTGAAGTAGACATCCAGAGCAAAGGGATGTGACCAGACTCAGCTAGAGCCAGTACAAGGGAACATAGTTTTGAGGACAAAAATCAGAGTTGGGAATGAATGTAATTTGTGAGCCTATTTTCTGTTTGTCTCTTTGAAAGTGCTGCCTTTAGTCTTTGCTAACTTAAGGAAAGGAGGGCAAAGGAGTACAGAAGAGGACTTCTGTTATTTTAGTCTAGCCTAGAGTACACTTTAGAGCAGCTGAGTGTCTCTTACAAAAATCCACTGCTATTATCTCCCACTTTCCTAAGAGGCTGGGAATCAGTTTCCATTGGGAATTCTCTGGTGAAAACCACACCTCATTTCACAATTGGGTTTGATGCCCGAGAGAATAATGAATATCAAGACTATATTAGTTGCGGGGTGTGTGAAGCAAACATATGATGGTGCATGTACAGGGACTTTTATTTTTAAACTATTTCAATTGATTGTAACTTTTAGGAATGCACTTTAGTTAGGAGAAGCTGCTCTTTGTGTCACCTCATTGCAACATTAAGCTCAAATTCCAGTACGAAGTTCAAAAGTTTCCTGAAAGGAAATTCTTTAGATTGCCTGATAACATTGGCTGACCAAGACATGGCTGAGGAGTGACTGTTGTTCAAACTGTTGTATGAACTGTCCTAATACCTCCTCCTTTTTTTGTTTTTTTAAGCTGAGTGTGCATCCATTAGCTGGCAGGTGGGTAACTACACCTAGCAGGACCATGGGCTTGCTTCCTATAATCAAGACAGTAATTTGATTGACTCACTGTTATCTTCACGTTATATCACTGCTAACGTCATGTTATATTTAACTAAAAGCAGGGAGAACGACTGACTGTACTGTGCTCTTGCTGCTGCACACGGGATAAGGTACAACTATGAGGAGGTAGAAGGAGACTGCACCTTTCCTAGAGAGCAGTGGACCACACCAGACCCCAGACAGGCAGGGAGACCACTGCCCATGAGAGACAGGAACTTCCTAAGGTGGCAGCAGAGCAACAATGAGCCAAACTTTGGTGTGACAAGAAAAAAACCCAGACTTTCCTAAAGACCCAAAGATTACCGTGTGAAGGCTTTACCAGCCTAAGATGCCCTTGACACTTGATAAATGAGAGCAAGTTTGGAGGTGATAACTTGCCCAACTACAGTGTGCAGGGCTGAGGCAGAGGGAGGAAATAACTTCCAGAACCTGTATCTACTAGCAAAACTGAATTTTCTTTAATTCAAAATTAGTTTCAATATAGATGATGTTGTAATATAACATCATTAAATATGAAAAGCTTTCTGATATCTCTTCGTGTCCTTACTTTAAGAAAAATACAAAGTTCTACTTCAACAGTCTGGCTGGTGTGGGATCTCATCTTAGAGCATAATAAATGTTCGCACAGAAAATTCCTATACAACCAAGTGTGCCGAAGTGTATACAGACTTAAATTACTGGATTTAAAATAGCACATTTATATTATGGGGGTTTTATCAGTTCTTCTCATTTCCATCATGTCAGCACACAGTACTGTACTAAAATGCCAGGGTAGCTCGGGCTGTCTATGCAGTCTGTCAGCCTGCAGCTGCAGATAACTTTCTTGTTCCTCTTCTACAGTGCAGATCATCTGACAGAACAGTGCTTGTCAAATCTCAGCTTTGCCCACAAATGCTGTGCTCAGGGTAAAGCAGAGAAGTTTTTTTTAATGAGCTTGGATATTGCATTTTGCATATTTTCTTAAGTGAGACTTTTATAAACAATCTTTTTACTAGTACATTCCTAGTGTACAAAACAATCTTTTTACTAGTACATTCCTAGTAAGCACACAGGGACATGGAAATGTGTCTGTAAAATATTGGTAATTCTCAATTCTCTGCAGTTTGATATCACTCCAAAGAGGTGATCTGGCTAATTAAAGCCGCTTGGACATTGGCAAAGTCTTTCTGGAGATGTAGTTGATTGAAAGACTGTAGGAAGCACTAACCCTACTACTAATGGTGCCAGGGAACAGGAGAGTAGAAACCTGGTTGGCAAAATGCTGAGCTGAAAGTCATCATCCATTTGATCTGTAGATTAGCAACACTGAAAAACTCCGGCATTTCAAAGAATAGAAACATAAGCAGTTTTCTGACACGTTAGCATTACGCAACCCAGTAGATATTGAAAAGCATTGGTTCTCCTTCATAAACTACTCTTGAAGTTAGGGGGAAAATAATATCCAGGTACAATGTGGGGAGAATTCTGAAAATAATCACATCTTCCTTAACATGGTATTTCCTTAATGTGATACTTTCTCAGTTATACCTGGATGATATGGCTTAGGGTATTTGAGATGCATACATTCTTTGTAATAACGGCTACATAGTTTGATCTGTAGTTCAACCTCTGAGTTACAGAACAGAATCAAGAATAAGCTGTTCACCATACCACGAATGGAAATGTGAGAGACTGGCAGAAACAGAAGTGTGGGCTTTTTTTTTAATTATTTTTGTGAACATTCCCAGAAGCACTGACTACAGGCATCCTAATAAGTTGTACCCCGAAAAAATAATTTTCCTTGCTAAATTCATATTTAATAGACTCAGCAATGACAAACACAACATGCAAAACGAGTGGTTTGAGTATAGACAGTCTGCATGAATCACAGCATGTGGAAAAAAAGATTTAATTAGTATCTCTCTCTGTGACACAAAATATCAGAGCAAATAAACACATTTGTCAAATGTGGGAAACGTTCCGTATCTTCAGAAATTCTACCCATTTTTCATGTTCACTTCATGCAGCCATTCATACAGAGAAATCATTTCTGAAATTATGAAATTGATTTGGCATGACAGGCACGTAAGGCTTAATTTAATATTAGACAAATAAAAACAAACACTATAGGAAGCAAGTATAAAGGCCAACTGTAATGAGAACAACGTATAGTTTGGATGACAGGGAATATGGTAGTAAGAAAGGTGACTGTTGACAAAAAAACTACACTAACAAGAAATCCTTGGAATCATAAAGGAAGAAGAATGCATCACGTAGGGAAATACAGGTAATGACTACTTCTCATCCTAGTGCTGTCAGTCTGTGTGACTCTTTATGATGATATTATACTCATTTCACCTGAATGTCATGTACAAACATACTGACCTGTTTTTTTTCTCTGTGAACTAAAAAAAAAGTTTGTCTGCGTTTCTTTTGGAGGTGGGTGGCAGGAAGAGACCTAAATGTTAGAATAAATTATACTGTCAACTTGGATGATCTGCTTCCTCTGAAACAAGGGCTTGTCTTCCCTCCTTAACTGTCCAGAACAGGAAATGGAATTAGGAAAATGCATCCCTTCACAGGGGATGTCAGACCTCTCACGTGTACTTCACTGGAGAATTATTTCCTTCTTCATCATACAAGGGAGGCATGCCTAGAAATCCCATAATGATTCTGCTACTCTGTAAAAGGGAAGGGAGACAAAAGTTTATAGCAGTCCTTTCAAAGTGTCTGACACTGCAGGAAAAAAACTGAATGAGACCTTTTAAGAAGAATTAACATAATAGTGAAGCTAATAAAGCTGTAGCTAGCTAACCTTCATTTGTATAATCCTTTTTTTCCTGAAAAATCTAGTGATTCAGCAGGACTAACCATATGTTTAAGTATATATAATATAAGTATATATTAACCTATATTTATAGGTTACATGATTTAGTGGTTCAGGAGAAAGTCTGATCTACCAAGTTTGACCTAAAATGCAGTTTTTGCAAACCCTACAAAGAAAGCTAATTTAGTGGGGGTGGGTTGTTTGTTTATATTTATGACACCCTTTAATTATAAAATTCATTAAATTTTCCATAAGGAAAACTTCTCAAAGAAAATAGTTTATATTTTCTTTCTAGGGATAATTTTTTTTTATCTTTCAAGTGATCAGAATGATTGATTCTTCATTCAGTGTGTTTGTGTTCTGTTAGTTATATAATTATTTTGTGATATCACTGCAGGTTACTATACATGCAAATATGCCAATAAATAACTGAAATAATTGATTAGTTATATGGCAGGACATTTAAATATTAGACTATCTGTATTAAGTGAAGAATTAATCAATTGTCTGACCATCCTTACTATACTGCTGAAGGTAAGAACGCTATACTAAGGAAAAAAAGACAACACGTTTTTTGATAACCACTCTGTATTAAAAAATATCATTAAACACCATTTAAACTTAAAAAGATTATTTCAAGAGCTTGCAATATCTATGCAGAATATAAGGTTTGGATTAATTTGAAACAATGTAAATTCATGTTAAAATCTAATGAAACTAAAAAGATATCTCAGAGTGAGATATCTCACTGAATAAAACAAAGAATCAAATGCTTTTTATAGGTGTCACGACAGCTCCTCATGATAAAGAGAGCGTGAATATAAAAATCAAGAACAAATAACGCAGTTCATGTATAATTGCAGATTTCAAGTTCATGAGATTAAGTAGATGCAACAGCTATCCACAGAAGTGTTGAGTCAATGAAAAGTAACAGCTGGTGGTATGTGAATCCAGTGAAGCCCCTGAAAAGAATTATTTTTTTCAGATTTAATGAGACTATAGAGAGTAGCATGTTTTGCTCTTCATTTGAATATACTGTCTTACATTCTCATGCTCTTGATCACCCACACAGTCCTGTCGTTAATCTGTTGACTCTCTGTTCACCCATCATATATTCAAACCAACACCAGTGTTTCCAAGAAAACAATGGCAGAATGCCACATCTAAAAAGCCACAGCATAGCATCAACGAGAATAATTTTTCTTTGCAGCATTACCTCTGAAAAATAGTAACATCAGAGACACCACAGTATATTTTTTATATTTGTTGTGGTTTAACCTCAGTCGGCAACTGAGCACCACACA
>NW_008795259.1:10487584-10490119 GCF_000699145.1 Aptenodytes forsteri | reverse complement strand
CAATTGCTCACCACCCACTGACCGATGCCCAGCCAGTCCCCGAGCAGCGGTCTCTCCCAACCAGCTTTCCCCAGTTTATGTACTGAGCATGACGTCACATGGTATGGAATGTCCCTTTGGCCAGTTTGGCTGTGCCCCCTCCCAGCTTCTTGTGCACCTCCAGCCTTCTCAGTCGGTAGAGCATGGGAAACTGAAAAGTCCTTGGCTAGTGTAAGCACTACTGAGCAACAACTAAAACATCGGTGCGTTATCAACTTTGTTCTCATCCTAAATCCAAAACACTGTACCAACTACTAGGAAGGAAATTAACTCTATCCCTGCCGAAACCAGGACAATATTTATGGAGGATTCCAATCTGTAGAAGCACAGTGAGAGACTAAATTAATTTTTTTTTTTCTAATAACTGCTACAGCACTGAAAGGTTGCTTTAACACAACAGCGCAAAAGCAACTTTTAAATATTTCTAAAAGTTATGGTCTAAATACTGGACTTGGTGTTGAATAGATTGGACAATACTTTTGCCTGTACCATTGTATAACTGGTGATATAAGAGCTATGGTGTTGCTTCTGTTTCGTTATTAAGTGACTTGCATCTTTAAATTAAGTTGTTTTGGTTGTGTTTTTTTCTGCTGGAAATTATTCCTTCAAATTCTCATGATAAATAATTATATTGAGTAAATAATGCATTTCTATTCAAAATACTTCTTAAAGAATTTAGTAAACCAGTTTCACTCTTAAGCATATAAGTTAAATAACAGATTTGGTAGGAGAGAAGGAAGAAGAATAACATATTTGGGAATTTGAATGCAATTACAAAACTGTAACTTGACAAGAATTTGAATTAGGGGGAAAAAACCCAAAACCATTGGCCAGCGTTGCTTAGATGAACACAGATAAGCAAATAAAAGGGTCACAAATTAGTAACTAAAACTTCTGTAATAAAAATTCAGTAACAAAAATATGTAAGTACTTTTTCCTGCATTTACACTGACCTAAAAAAAAAAAAAGGTGCAACATTTATATCAACAATATATATCAAATCCAAAACATAGGTGAATAAAAGTAGTTGTTTATCAGCCTAGGAACGATTAGAAAAATGTAAAATATTTAGAAACTGAATTTCCTATTTAAATAACCACACTTAAGAACTATGTACAATAATCATATGTGATCCTGATGGGATTGGTATCAGAAGCTGAATAAATCCTTCAATATTTTTTGTATTAGATTACAATAGTATCAAATACTTCTGTAAAAATACTCTCTTGGCCTACTTTTTAAAAACATTTAGACCACTGTAACTTGGAAGATTTTTTTCCTCTCATCCTTTATCTCCTTTTTGATCTGCATATGCCATTCACTTAATGACTTACTAGCTTCCTTTTATTCAAAGACTTAAAGTTCACTTCCTTTGTTTATATTTTTTCTTCATATGACACTAGCATGTTTGAGTATTCCACATTATATTGATTTCTAAAATTCCAGTTCTGTAACCAAAATTTCTTTATGGAAAGAGTAGGGAAAAAAATCTGGCCATTCGTCATAACATTTCTACAAATCCCCCAAAAGACTTTGCTAATCATAGAATCGTTTAAGTTGGAAAAGACCTGTTTCAATTGCTTTCATTTAGTAGCACAATTTTAAGAATTGTGAGATACCATCACTAAAAAAGGCATTTGACACAAAAAAGGCAAGTATTGAAATGTCTATTTTGCTTGAAAATTTTTGGACCAGTCTGCCAGTCATCATTTTGGATTTTGTGATTTATTATTTCTGTATTATTACTATTAAAGTTGGTAAACTGAGCAAGATTACTATGAAAATATAGAAGAAGCAAAGCTATGAAATTAGTAATGCCTTGAAATACAGCTGCATACTATATGATCATTTAAACACATACAAGCATCTGGATTCAATGAAGGAATGAATATTCTAATAGATGGAATAACACTATACCCACACTGTACATACAAATATATACTTACTTCCGGTAAGTTATCATATTAGCTAACAAATATTATACTACTACAAAGTAAGACCATGCTTAAAGCATACTCCAAGTCTTTCCATAAGGAACAAAGTTTCTTATTATAACCGAAATGGTAAAAATACTGCATGTACCTTCCAGATGCTTGTATGCAAATGAACACCTAAGCCCACTTCTAGAAAGAAAAAGCTCTCTGTAAGCACAGAAGAGTCTGCTGTGGTTATCTGTGAACATTAGTGTACAGATCTAACCCATCACAAAGATCCTACTATGATGACTGATATTAAAAAAAAAAAATCTGAAAATACTGCATGTACCTTCCAGATGCTTGTATGCAAATGAACACCTAAGCCCACTTCTAGAAAGAAAAAGCTCTCTGTAAGCACAGAAGAGTCTGCTGTGGTTATCTGTGAACATTAGTGTACAGATCTAACCCATCACAAAGATCCTACTATGATGACTGATATTAAAAAAAAAAAATCTGACAGACACACAGTTAGAATCATAGAATCATTGAGGTTGGAAAAGACCTCTAAGATCATCGAGAC
>NW_008795259.1:10467394-10484594 GCF_000699145.1 Aptenodytes forsteri | reverse complement strand
CATCATCACAATCGTTGAGCTCTATACAATCGAAACACTCCCTAACATACAGGGCTACCCCACCGCCTCTCATTCCTCGCCTGTCCCTTCTGAAGAGTCTATAGCCATCCATTGCAGCACTCCAATCGTGAGAGTCACCCCACCATGTTTCTGTGATGGCGACTAAGTCATATCTCTCCCGCTGCACAATGGCTTCCAGCAGTTACTTCTGCTTATCTAGGGTTTCCATACGCATTTTGAATCATCCAGAAGAGCAATACTACAGAGATATGTCTTGTACCAAGCTCAGGTACCCAGTAAAATCCAGTAAAAAATTAGGTAAAATGAAAAACCTAAAAACATCCAGCATTTTTCAGCAGAAGGCAGAGAAATAAGGAAAAAAGTGCTAAAAATAATGAACAAAGGAAGACTCCATTATGACATTTTCTGATTCCAGCATTTCATTCTAGTCCATCTTTCTTTCCTTTGTAAAGTCTTCTCAGAGAAGACCTTTAAACATTTACCTATTTTTTAAAAAAACAAAAACTCGATTGATTGTTGTTACAGCTCCCAAATGAGCTTTTAAGTCAAAAAACTCCTAAATTCTAAAGACAACAGAGTAAACGACAACTCAGAGTAAACATTACTAAAACTCATAGCAAAGTCACAGTTCAACGTTCTATTAGCCATTAGAGTATAGAAATACAATTTTTACTGTCAGCTGGCTACGGATTTAGAGGATTTTATTTTAACTTACATTATACACTCTTCGACCACACAATGACAGCCAGATGATTTTAATTCCAGCAGAGAAGCATTTTAGATTCCTTTTGAAAGGCTATCTTGTTTCTCATCTTTGCTTTAAAACTGGCTATGAAAATTCATGGAATTTCCGCCTTTTTCATTACTTTGAGCAGTGGCAGCATATTTATCTCTTTGTTTCCGGATAACTCCAGAATTTCCTGTCTAAGGCTAAATCCTGACAGTGTACTTTGCTTTTAGGGTGGATGCAGAAATGCTTCATCCTACTTTATTGATAACTGAGGCTGACCAGAGTGGTATGCCTTGCCATTATCTATGGGAAACTGTCTGAGGAAAACAAACATTGCTAGACAAAACAAAACCATAAAGAAACAACAAAAAGAACATCCTAAAAGACTTAAACTAAGCAGTGCAGTGCTGGAATTGGTTTGAACGTAACAGGGTCTATCAAATATTTTTCTATAAAAGCATATGTTTAGAAACTATCATTGACCATTTAGTAAAAGACATATTAATCTAAAATGGGATTTAGACAGAATTAAAGCACCATACTAAAAATGCAGAAAGTATGTGACCACAGTTCAACACTCAGAACAGCTAGCAATAATGGACTGCTGGTTCATCTGTTTTGTAAATGAGCTGGGTTTCATTCTCAATCTTTTGAGAAATAATACTAGGTGTATTATTTCAGCCAGTTCATAATACTAGGAATACTTGTTTGAACTTTACAACATTCAACAAAGACAAAGTCAGTGCTGCCCCTGGACAGGAAGCATTGTTGCAAGGGCACAGGCTGGTGGAAGGGACCTGGGGGCCTTGGAGGACACCAGCTGAGCATGAGCCAGCAGAGACATCTGCAGAGATGGCCAACAGCACTCTGGGAGGTATTCACAGGGGCACAGCCAGGACATCAAGGGGAGGGACTATCCCCCTCTGCTCAGCACTCGTGAGATCCCATCTGGATACTCTGTTCAAGTTTTGGGCCCCCAGCACAGGAAAGGGGGAGAGCCCTCAAGTTGGCTGATTTCTGGAGCACCTGCCCTGTGAGGAGAGGCTGGGGGACCAGGGCTTGTTTAGCCTGGAGGAGAAACGGCCTCAGGGGGAACTAACAGCAACCTGCTGGTACCTATGAAGAGTTTATCGACAAGGTGGAGTTGGACTCTTCGCAGTGGTGCACAGTGGGGAAATGAGAGACAACAAGCATAGGGAGAAACAAGACTGGAGGTAAGGAGAATCTTTTTCACCCTGAGGACAGCCAAACAGTGGAAGAGGCAGCCCAGAAAGGTCATGCAGTCTCCATCCTTGGACTTTTTCAAGACTTGACTGGATAAAGCCCTGAGCAACCTCGTCTGAGCAATTTTCCTATGATCCTATGATTTCAGAGTGAATGAAAACTAACAGCGCATTTTTTCTACAGCTCTCAAACTGTCTGATGACCATCTAAATTTTCAAATGACAATGCTGTGGAATCTGAATGCCCTATGTATTTGAAACAAACCCAGTGCCTCTTTCTGGATTTTATTTTTCTAGTGAGGAGTTGCTAACCATTAAGACACTGTGGCACCTAAACTGTAGGTGCTTAAGTTCTTCATTAGATCTAGTCTCAGTCCTCATTGCGTGTAGGCTTTATGTCATTTGTGTAAAGGTTTTATCCAGAGAAAAAAAAAAATCTTATTTTTGCTGTCATTGGCAATTTAAAAAGCAGATTTGCAGAGTAACTTGTGCATTAATGCCAAGCCTTAGGGATATTTATATGAACCCTTTAAGTTAAACCCTTCAAATGAACTTGCTAATCCTATAGAATTGACAACCATGCATTCAGCTAAGTTTATTATTCATGTCATAATGATTTATGGACATTTTAACAAGTTACAGCTCATGTGTTGTGTTGTCATGTCTTTTTGAAGATTGGTTATTTGGATTAGCTCTGCGAGTGTATGGATATTTCTTGTAAGATGCTTAGCAAAAGACATCTTTTAACTCAGGATTATCGTCCAGCTGTTTGATCACAGACCATGTTTCTGCAGACAGCTGATCTCTAAACTGCAGCTTTTTCTTCAGACAAAGTGAAGGGAATTATTATTATTATTATTATTATATTTCCTATAAACCTGTAAACCAACATTACTTCAGCATTATAAATTCAAATGCAAGCTATGTAATTTTAAACAAGATTTTCTCTAACATTTGTAATAAATAGCTTGTTAAACTGGGAAGTTTAACTGACTGTGTTAGTTAACCACAACACTGACAAACCTAAGAGCTCTTGTTAGGAGTTAATTCTTTTGAAAGAAGTAAAATAAGGTATGGATTTGGGAGTCAGACAAACAGAGGAAGACAGGCACAAAAAGAAAATGCTTAACAATGGTATGTTTAGGGACGACTCTAAACTTTATAAACTGTGACAATGAAATTTGTCTTACAGTTAACACTAAATATGAGCAATGAATACTGTATTTGTTATCAGAATATCTAGACAGACTAAAAGTTCCAAGGTATCTAATGCAGATACAACAAAAAGGTTTATAAAAATTATCATTTTAGTTTTCACCTAGGTCTTCCACTTTGTTTTTAATTTAAATTCACAGCAGCCATTGTGCTAGAAGAAGTGCATTTAAAATTTCTGATATTTTATGTCATTCTGTAGACAAGGTATACTCACCAGCTAACGGGCAAGTGAGCAGAACACACTTTGCTGTGATAGAAGAATTTGCCCTCTGACTCCTCTGGGGTCTGAGAGTCTCCAAGCCCAGCTCAGCGACCTTCCTCACCCACTCCTGCCCCTGCTTGTGAAATGCAGCCCTGACTCTGTGCTGGGATGAGGGGGAAGTGCCACTGTTCTTTAATGAATGTTGCCAGTTTGTATGTATATTTAATGATACACGGAGAACTGAAAACAAGAAAATTCTGCTGTTACTTAAAACAGTAGTTGTTTATGTTCAGTGACATTATACTACAGCAACTGCCCTTTCAAACCATTTCAGAAAGCACACAGTACTTATTGAAGAGTCTTACAAACTTCTCCCCTGCCATTCACAATACTGCAGGTGAAATAAAATTCTTTTCCTAACAGCAGGCACTGAAATAGAAAAGTGTTATGAAAATACTCTACGTGTCCCATCAGCCTCTTAATGCAACAAGCAGCAAACCAAAAGAACTGCCATACGGAAAGAGAAAGAACCAGAGAGACTTCTAGCTTTCTGTACATCACCAACTGTACTGGATCTGGCTCGGATGGAGTTAACTTTCTTCATAGCAGCCAGTATGGTGCTGTGCTTTGCATTTGTGATAAACCAGTGCTGATAACACACCAGTGTTTTGGCTATTGCTGAACAGTGCTTGCACAGAGTCAAGGCTTTCTCTTTTTCCCACTCTGCTCCCCCAGCAAGTATGCTGGGGGTGAGCAAGAGATCGGGAGGGGACAGAGACGGGATAGCTGACCCCAACTGATCAAAGGGATTTTCTGTACCATATGACGTTGTGACCAGCAATAAACGCTCAAGGAAAGGAGACGGAAGCAGGGATGTTGATGGTTACAGCATTTTCTTCCCAAGTAACTGCTACACATGCTGAGGCCCTACTTCCCAGGAAGTGTCTAAACATCTGCCTGCCGATAGGAAGCTGTAAATAATTCCTTCTTTGCTTTGCTTGCACATGTAGCTTTTGTTCCACCTATTAAACTGTTTTTATCGCAATCCACGAATTGTATCGCCTTTTTTTTTCTCCCCAACCCATGAGAGAAGGGAGTGAGCGAGTGGTTATATGGGTGTTTGGCCATTAGGTTGGGTCAACCCACCAAACGAAATGCCGAGTGGCCGCCCACCATTTAATGATCTCTGTTACTGAGATATGGGCAGAAGCAGACTCACCAGAGAAATGTCATCCACATAGAAAATATCCAAACTGAAGACTAGAGGTTCGTAATGAGTGGAGTTAAAAATCTGGATGTCTTTTCCACAAATAAAATCTAAGGTCTTTTCACATATTGTAGTTGCTTTAAAATGAGGTAGGCTCGCAGATGTCCCTTACAGAATGATGGCTACTATACTAAATAGCATATTTGCTGAGATCATTGTTCCTTCATTGTGCACAGAAATAGTAACAGTAAATTGGCACATAATTTACATGATTAGTGATAATGTAGTTACAAAACAACTTAAGTGCTATAAATTTGATAAAATCTGCCACAACTAAAAAGGAAGCCAACTGTAACTGAAGCCAAATATAACATCACAGAAGTGCACCACACTCCAAAATGAAGAGTATCTGACCTTTCACACTAAAACATTGAAGCTGTTGCCAGACTATGCAGCCAGAGAATTCTGCACTGTTGGTTCAGTATCAACTTATTAGTCCCAAAGGAAAGATGATTAATGGCCAGTCATGCCCTGAGAGGAAAGAAGAAACTGAAAGGTGTGAAAGTCAATTAGAACTGCCCTAGCAATCTGATTAATTCCATTTCCAGCTAGTGCAAATAGCCTGTGTTGTTACAGGTAAAGTGAGTTAATTTGTCTGAGGCTGTGAGACATCGTGTCTACGTAGTGCTCAATAGGAAGGATGAAGGATACTCAAGAAAGGAAGACAGAGAAATGCAGGAAGCAAGAACCCTGCTTTCTTGACTAGTCCAAAATGTGAAGTGGCATTTGAAGTAGAAGAGGGGAAGGACAGAAGCTTCCTCCGTGTGTGTCTGGTCTGCATCTCTCACTCAAGTGTTTACTAGTTTACTCCAAGATTGGGACCTTTTGTTTAGGTATGCCCTAAATATTACAGATGTAACTTCTTTCGAAGTCCACCTTGTTGCTATTCAGTGATGGCATGCTATTTCGTTGCCTTTTTTTGGTGGGGAGGGGAACTCTACTCTTCCATGTTATAATTCTTCTGAAACAATTTTCACTGAAGAAGTAAATATGAAAAGAAGGCATAAAAAGTGAAGCTGCTGAGAGGCTGTCTTCCAAATAACATTATAGATTTCACCTGGACAAGAAAATACAGGAAGATTTTGATTCGATGCTGCACATAACATCCAAGTAGAGAATAAACCAGAGGTAAATTTCTTCAACTTCTGCCTTTAACACAACATGCAGTTGGAGAAAAAAACAAAAAGTAAAAATTAATAATGTGCACATTTATTTTGTTAATGTACACCTAATAACAAATTCACAGCTATCAGTACTATTAATTGAAGTTGTCTATAAATTAATAAAGATAAAAAAATTGAAATGTTTTTTGACATAGCTACGAACATTTTAAAGTCAGCTTTTAAACTCTGTATAACTGCATTTTTCAAGAAGGAAAATACCAGTTATTTCACTGTTTAAAATCATCTAATTTTTAGTCCTTTTCAACAGAGAGAAGTGCAAAGAGAAGTGACCACCACAGAAAGTAATAATTCATCAGCTTACTTCAGTTATTTACCATTGTAGCTATAAGTATTCATCACCATAGTATCTGAGAAACATCAGTGAATTATGCCTCAGTCCATCAACTTGTAGGGAGTTTCTGTTATTCCTGCTTTACATTTCTGGAAGCCAATGCACACAGATATCGATAGGCTGATTTTTCAGAGGCACTCAGCATCTCACTCCCCTACCCATTCATTTAATTTAGCATTGCAAACCACAGGTCATTATTTTTTCTCCTATAACTTAAGGACTTTGAAAGTGCCATTTATAAGAAACTTCCTCACTTTATCCTGAGATAAATTTCCATATACATTTTGGAAGCTAACTCTGCCTAAGTATAAGCATGGAAAAAATAGAAAGTACCAGAGAACTTATCTATTGACTTCCAGCTGGTAGCTGATATCTTGATAGCTGTTGATACAGTCAGAAACAGGGAGTAAAAAAGGAAAACATAATTAAGCCTTTGGATTGTTTCCTTCCTCTTTTTTTTTTTTTTTTTAATTTGGAAAACCACAGTTTCTTGCCTGTCCAAGAAGAAATGTTTCATATGGTATAGCAAGCAATGCTTATAGCTGAGGTATAGGGCTTAGAAATTAGTACGAACAAATGAAACTAGGACAAACCTGTAACTGAAGTATCAGTTACAGATGCCATTGTAAATGACCCTCATTCTCACAATATATTGCATTTATTTTAAACACTTTGATCACGACATCTGGTTCTTATTAGATAATTGATATTTCTGGATACTCCACTGATGCTCAGTCACCATAATATAGTTGATAAATGACGCAAAGATACACTTCTCCATTGTTTTTCATGAACTGAGATGATATGCAATCTAATGCAAAAGAAGGACAATGGGAGGAGCTAGAAGAGAAGAAAGCCAAGAATATCTTTTCCTTTCCTTTCACAAAATATTCAGTTCAAAGTTCAATACTTGGGTAGGAAATGTATCAAAAAATCCTCTGCTCTTTTTTTCTAGACGTAAGTAATGTTGTAAAGCATACAAACATGACTCTTCAGGTTTCTATTTTTTTTCCTTAAGTGTAATTCTAGTAAAACTGAAATTCTACTTGCACAGTAGGATGCACTGGCAGTTCAGGATTGTGATTCTAAAATAAAATTACATTGCTGTTAAAGCACAAATCTGCAAATCTCATTTCTTCTGGTTTTGTCAGAATTAGACACAGAAACATCTATATATGAGTAATAAGTTGCTTTATACCATTGCTTCATAAAGTTTGATGTCAGATTAGACTACAATTAGACTACAAGCAGCTCAGCAATTTCTCCTTTTGCTTTATTGATACTGCACCTACTGTATAAGTACTTGGGTATCCAGTTGGTCTAAATGAATACAAGTACACTGATTTCAAAGGAACTACAGCTAAGATAATGCACAGATCGAGGCATTATCTTTTGTGAACTGAGGACTTGACGAAAGAACAGACTCTGTCCCATTATACACAGGTTCGGACCACAATTGCACGTACCGTTTAAGTGTGTACAAATAACTAGACACCATGCTGTGCACTGACTTTAAATTGTTTAAAACAAGAAAAACTGAAACAATCAGAAAACAACCCAGTGCTTATAAGTCTTTTCCAGAAAGCTTAATGTTTTCTGGTTTAAGATAGCTTGTATGTAATTTTATTTCCAGGCCTTATTAGTGAATTATATCTTACCTAAAAGCCTCATATATTTTTAAGATTGTATTTCCACAAGCAAAAAACCTAAACATAAATAAACCTTTGATTCTAGTTACAGCAATGAAAACATCTAGGAGGTAGAAGTGATTTCTATTTACAGGCCAAATTGTAGTCATTCGTATTAACCACCAAATGTGTTAGGTGACATAGAAACACACAGAAAAATCTAAAGTTCATTCAAAGTTTGATGCTGTCTTACATTCTTCAAAATGGAATTATTTACCTAAGTGAGAGTCAATTTAGAAGTTATAATGAAGATAAAATTAAGCAGAGTAACTAAGTATATAATGTTTTATTCTTTCTGCTTTTGCATATGGAAGGACTAGAGGTAAAAGGCAGAATTGAGAAAAACCATGATCCTAGTTGCATAACTGAAAATTTAGCAGTAATACCCCATCATAGTGGATTAACACTCACACTTATTTAGCCTAATTTTAGAACAGACTCTGAGCAGGGAAGTTGCACAAGTTATTGCAAAAACTGCTGCTACAACATGTGATTGTAACAGACAGATATGAGCCTCAGTCATCAAATATTCAACTACTTTGAAGACTGCAGTCTTCAATATTGCAAAGCCACAGATTCTTACTTGTCAATAGCAATAGTTGACACTTGGAAAAGAATTGGTAAGATTTGATCAAAAAACTCCAACTGAAATGAAAATTAGCTTTGAAAATGTATTGTATTTCCACTACGTACCTCTAGGAGGAGAAAAGGGTGTATTATGAAAATGTAAGCAAACAATTTACTACCAGACAGTAAAATATTTAACATTTGTGCAAACATGAACAAGAAGTAAGATTGCAGTGTACTGAGTACAGCTCTCACACTGGAAAGATCAAGGAAGTGATCCCTTTCTATTCTCTCCACGCCTCTCACGATGTTACACGGTATGTGTTAAAACCACTGTGCAGCATTCTGTCATATACATCCCATGTACTATTAAAGATGTTTAAGAAAGAGCAGGTGGAGAACTGAGCTATCAAAAGAAGATAAATCCAGTTTATTTGTACTTTTTAAGAATGGAGGAAAAATAGCATTACATAAATATGGCAAAATGTTTCCTATTCTCAAATAAGCATGTCTGTTACAAATGTGGTCTCACGTGATTTCATATTTGGACTTTGCACTAAAGGCATCCAGATGGTGTAGTAAGAGAGTGTTCCAAAAACCGTAACTGGCATCCTTGCTGGCGGTGACAGCTTCCAGCTACTTTAAGTTGTTATTTCCTTATTCTTCAACAAAGAGAGAGTTTTGTGACAATGCTGGAGAAAATGAGAGCCTTTAAGAATTTATGACATGGTAATCTTCACCTTTTTCCATCCAGCTGAGAATGTTCCCTTTAGAATTAGAAAGTAGTTGTTACCACACACTGCCCTTTTCTTTACCTTCCCCTTTCGTAAGAGCAGTTTCTAAATCTGCCTGCTCACAAAGAGATATTCCTTCAGTCAGGGTAAGAAAAAAAATGGACCTGATTACACTCCTGGACATATATCCTTCCTTTTATTACATCCCTTCATTTTAACTTCACTAGAATCATTATTATTGCCTCATAAAACATGGCAATGGTATCGTTATTGCTCCTACTCTACAAATGTTGTAGATGTTGGTAGCACAGAGAATAATGAAGACATAGATTTCAACAAACTGAAATCAATTGGAAATGCTTTCAGGTTAGCTGAGAAGCAAGCATGTAAATTCTTAGACCAGTTATTGACCAGTTTCAAAGCTGGCTGCAAGCACTAGAACGTCATCCACCCATATCCCTGGGTTTTTTAACTTGTTCTTGGTAACTGAATTATGTTTTCAGCAGTATGATCAAACAAGAAGTTTGGATTTGAAGCCTCACTTCAATTTTTGGAGAACTTCAGACCTTTAATGTAAAGATTTTTGTAAAACTGTACAAATGTCTTAATAATATAATGCCTTTTTTTCAACTGTTTATGAAAATAAGAATTTTTTTTTTTATGACTGGCATATGAAATTTTATTTACATACTACAAATTTGAGTGCCTATGTGTATCCTGTGTGTATCCATGACCAGGTCTAAACTCCCTGGCTTTTTATATACTTTGAGTTCTACTATAGATACTATAGTGTAATACAAAAAAGAACCTAATGGTAGTAAAAATTCTACATCAACTTATGCTAACTATATTTGACTGACACACCAAGTCACTGAGTTAGCTCACTACCTTCAACTAAGATCACATATAAAATACAAATTATTCAGTGCCAGTCTCATTGCCATGTTCAATATGATTGCCAGGTTCTGCTTAACAATATTCCACAACCAAAGTAGCAAGAGTTACAGAAAAAGTTGAGATTTGTTGGCAAAAATATCAGGTAATAACTGTACAATACTCATACCTACGCATGACATGTCAGTGACATGAGAACATTTTTTAATCTTGATTACATGATGTTTGACATTGAAATAAGCTGTCTGCTACTCAAAGGTATTAACCAGTTTGTCTACAAAATGTTCCACAAAAAATATATTTTTTTTTAATCTTCAATGTGAACACAAGCAACATTTATTTAAAGACAAATAACAAACTTTCTGACCTTGGTTATATTTCATAATGAAGCAAAAAAAAGGGCACAGACCCAATTTTCTTCTCTGAGTCACCTTTAAGTAATTGTGTTCGATCAACATATCTTTTTTTTCTGAGCTGCCTAAATTAGATCTGGTTTCCTTCTTATTTCATTAATTGATATTACAATGATTATTTTCCTAACCTTGAACAGCATAATAAGCTGTATGGGTTAAAGCCTACCTGGTCTGCCAAGGACAAACTTTAAAGAAGCAGAAGGAGAAAACTTAATTCCTGTGGAATGAGGGTCCATGCAGGTTCTGATAAAGCATAGTCAAACAGAGCACCAGAAGAGCAAATACCCGATCGGAGGAGATCCTGTTCTGTGCATCTGTTAATTCATGTCTATCTTGGCACTGTAAGGACCAGTTTGTCAGAAAGTATGAAAATATATATTGTAATTGCACCTGAAGCAAATCATGTTATTACGAAAAAATAAGACCCCATTTGGTAATTTTTCAGATTGTACCATGTTTCTGAATATATTAGAAAAGTGTCATCTATCACAATCATCAAATAGCTGATATTTGATCTGTTCTGCACTCTCCATCCATTACTGCTTACTGATACCAAAAAGTAATGTTAGGAGGGACATATTCTATTCTAGTAGAAAAATTTTATGGTATACTCTTTACTTCAGTAACAGACGGCAATTTTTGTAGTTATTCTGCAAGGCACAACAATGTCACAGATCACTGTTGGCAAATCACAGTCAGATTTATTACAGGATGTTTGTATTCTTATTCAGATGACATAGTTCTTTATTCCATGAGTAATTCCACTGAAACTGATGAAACCAGACCTTGGCTAAAGTGCTTCTCAGCCTGAGTATGAGAATCTGGCCCTAATTTCTTCCATCTGCTCTTTCAGCGCTTCAGATTATGAGGTGTACAAAACAGAATTCAGAAAACTTAAGCAAAACCAAGAGTCAGAAACCAGTAATAATTAAGGGCTTTTGAAGCAGGTGACAGATTAATTTAGCCTCTGAAAGAGGTAAAAGTCACTAACTGTTCGGCTGACACACACCAAAATATTTTCTCTAATCAAATGCACCTGTTTTGTCTCTTACCAAATTAGTCTGTCAGATTGAATCCTTTGGGAAAGTTATATATATTGGCAGTGAAATAATGTTCTAATCACTTAATAAAGGTCAGGCCTTTTTATTTAACCAGTGCTATTTACCACATTCTGTAGATGTTCATCCGCATTCTAATGTGCAGCTAAGTGACAGTTTTACTCTCACTTGATGTTAGCTTATACAGCTATACAATAGAAGTATTATACTCATACAGATTCAGTGAATAACGAAATTAAATCTTGACTATATGATCTATCCATTATTTTGGTTCGACTGAAGCAAATTGAACAATACAGAAGTTTGAATACAAGTCAGATGTTTCAAGACAACCGTTTTTGCAAAGAAAATAGGAGGAGTTACATTTTCACTTGAAAAAAAATGAAGCGGGGTTTTTTTCCAGTCACTGTATCAGAAAATTGAATTCATGCTTACAGAGATGTATTCTTGTAAAATCAATATATCCGCATCCATCACAGGCTAAAATAATCACCTGGAATGATGAACCTACCACACAAATATTTATCTTCTGATTTATGCTGATGTCTTTAAAGCCCAGTAGTATGAGGATAAAAGCTGTACTGTTATTGTTAGAAAAGGCTGTAAATCAGGAGAGAATATTAAGTGTACAATTTTCATGGATTAGCTAGGATTAATACCTAGTCAGGGAACACAGTAAATGTTGACACATTTAGAAGTACATTCATGTCAAAAGATATTTTTGCTTCATACAATGTTCATTGAACCTATTAACTATCAAGTCTCTATGAACTGGACTGACTGAGCAGTGATGCTGAAGAAAGGACAAAGAATATTATACATACAGACAGCTTTTCTGAATGCTTTTAGGAACATCCTTATTCCACTAGAAGCAAACAAATGCACCTGCTGGGTTTTTTAGGATTTTTTTTTTTCATTTGAGTAACAAATAACTAGTACTTTTGGAATGCAAATAGTGAGAAGACTTACCAAAAGTCAGCGGAACTGGCCTAAGCAGGCTTTTAGAATGGATCTGTGTAATCTGTGATTATTTGAGATGTAAATTTCTGGAATTTGCAAACCCCTCACATTGTACCAAGCACAACTTTAACAGTGCTATTTATAGACCATTAATTACTATGTAAGTCATCTGGAAATGACCAACATAAATAGAATTATTCCCTAAACTGAAACAGCATTTAAAATGACTATGTCTAATTTTATAGAAACCAGCTATGACTCCATATGTCTCCATATCCTGTGTTTTCAGGTTTGATTTAGTGACTCTCTAATCAAATAACTTACTTTTATGTAGGAGCTGTACCTCGAAGCCTGATCCACTCAGTTGCACTCGAAAGCATTCTATCATTCTTCATCACATGCTGTAGAGGCTGGCACGTATCCCCTAATAAAGTCAATCCCAAACAATCTGGAAGAGCCTCTTTTAACTAAGCCCTTTACTGAAAAACAAAACAAAAAACCCACCATCCTTGCCAAGAGTACCAACACCATGACAAAAAGCTTCAATAGCTGTATTACAGGTATGTAGATAATTTGGTTCACTAATAAAGAAATGTTCCCTCCTGTTGTATTTCTGAGTTATCTCCTGCTTTCCCTTTTATTCCTACATCAAACCCAAATCTGATTTTTCTTCAGGGTCAAAGTAACTTCCAAATCCTAACACTGAGACTTGCCTCTGACATTTTATTTTATTTTCTAGGTTTCTGCTTCCTTCACAAACATCTCACTTCCAAAATAAAAAAGCTTCCTTGAACTTGTAAGCTGCATGATCTCTCAGCCCTCATATTTTTCACATCTCTTATTTTTTGTTTCCAGTGCTGGCCTATCTCCAGCCAAATTCTTTAAAACAAGATCAAATCCAGCTATCAAACCAGAAAAATCCGTTATTTTATTTTCTAGGTTTCTGCTTCCTTCACAAACATCTCACTTCCAAAATAAAAAAGCTTCCTTGAACTTGTAAGCTGCATGATCTCTCAGCCCTCATATTTTTCACATCTCTTATTTTTTGTTTCCAGTGCTGGCCTATCTCCAGCCAAATTCTTTAAAACAAGATCAAATCCAGCTATCAAACCAGAAAACCCCAAAGAATTTATTGTGTTCAATATTGTGTACCAGTGTCCTTCCCACACTTCCTCTGTTACTATTATATATTGTCTGTTGACAACTTTTAGGTATCACAGGTGCTCAGATTGCTTGGGAGAAACTGTTAAATGTTTTACTTGGGGTATATTGTAAGATATCACATGATCTTTTTTATTACAATAGCAAAAAACTACTAGTGAAAATCATGCAAATGGGCACTGAAAATGTGTATCAGATTTGAAGATGCAAAACATTTACAGAGAATCTTTTAAGGGCAAGAGACAGGTTAAACATTTCTATATATGCATACAAATGAACTTCAGAGGTGTTTGATATCTAAATCCATGGCTGGATCAAAAGTTTCCAGGTACACAACTTTTATTAAAACTGAAAAAATACTGTTTCTATTTACAGTATTTCAAACCATTAAAATCCCTATTTCTATCCAAATTTTGCAGATCAAAGCCCTTAATAGTAAATCAGTAGACTTTCCAGTTACACACATACAGATACTCACATAGCTGCCTAACCTTAGGCACACAGCCTCTGTGACAGAGGTACAAGCCTGTATTCCAAGTACATTCAAAGATGCATGGTAATGAGGCTTCTAACTCAGACACATACACTAGATGTCTTAAATTGGACAATAAGAATTTCACCCATACCACCAATGGGAAACTTCAGAGGTGTTTGATATCTAAATCCATGGCTGGATCAAAAGTTTCCAGGTACACAACTTTTATTAAAACTGAAAAAATACTGTTTCTATTTACAGTATTTCAAACCATTAAAATCCCTATTTCTATCCAAATTTTGCAGATCAAAGCCCTTAATAGTAAATCAGTAGACTTTCCAGTTACACACATACAGATACTCACATAGCTGCCTAACCTTAGGCACACAGCCTCTGTGACAGAGGTACAAGCCTGTATTCCAAGTACATTCAAAGAGGCATGGTAATGAGGCTTCTAACTCAGACACATACACTAGATGTCTTAAATTGGACAATAAGAATTTCACCCATACCAGCAATGGGACTATTTTTCAAGCAGGTATTATGCAGAACAATGGCAGAATCTGACTTACAACAAATAGCCATTGTAGCAGGTCTAGGATGTTCTGTACTAAACCATAATACAGGCATATTATTTAGAAAGTAAAAAGACTACCTAAACAGCATTAGCAATTGCAGGAGAAAATGTGTCAAGTCTAATGATTATTTTTTCCTCAGAATACTGTGTATGTTCTGAAAGTTGCATTAAATATTGATCTGTTTCTGAGTATCAGCATCCAATCCTTCCGTATGGTTGCTTTTGTGCCTCATCCTGTGAGGAGCTCAGGAATTTCTTTAAAGTGCTGTTACTTTTACCAGACCAGGCTTAGGGTACACAGTGCTCCTCAGAAATCAATTTTTTTAAAATGTTTGAGACTTATTATGAGATAAACTAACATATTCATAGTTTATTCCACTATTCTAAGCCTTCAGATGAAAAATGTACTCACCATGACAAAATGACCTTTGAACTATTCCCACAGGAAGTTAGACTGCTTGCCATTCTCCAAGCAGGCAGATGCTTTGAAAAATACTCTGCATACTTTAATTGCTCTGCAAGAAACAACATATAGCCAAACAAACAAAGATGACTCAAACACAATTATTTACTAACACTTCATATTAGTCACAATTTTATTGACTGATTGTTGTTGATACATACTAAGCATTCAGAGAAGTTGGGTATATTAACTTGAAGTGCCTTTTCTGTGAGCACTTATGCAAACAAAATACTCGGTGTTCATATAAAGCAAACACAAAAGACGAATATACGAAGTAAAAATGAATTCATTTTCAAGGTAGTGGAGCGTTCTTGTAAGTTTTGCAATTGTTGAATTCTGTCACTAAATCACCTTAGGTAGCGGCTGATTAATACTTCTTTACACAGTGACTGGAATACCCTGTATTTTAAATTCACAGAGGACCGGCCCAAGTATAAATACACTTAATTTTGTTATGAAATTTGCAGCTCTGCTCCTGTAACCAGTTAACGGCTACTCCCAGCCCTGCATATATGAGGAAAATCTATGTAAAGCTCAGACAGCTCAATTTGCAGGCTTTGCACAATGCATTTAACATTGGAGTTTTATTGGCAGAAATCTGTTTGCTGTACCTAGTGCTACCAACTCTCTTTAGTGGAATTCCACTTCAGTCCTAGTCTAACTGTATTGTATACAGTTTCCATTTACCTTTCTAGCTTGGGTAAAATGGGTATTTTGCATAGGAAATGAAGTCCTACCAACCATCTCAGGTATGGATAAGGCATAGGGTGGGAGAAAATTATTTGGGGGACAAGGGAAGTGAACAAGTGGAGATCTGAGAACGTGATTGGAAATAAATATGGAAGAAGGGTCCAAAATGCAAATGAACAGGATTAGTGAATATGGAATGACTGAGTAGACCTAACAGAGGATTTTCCTCTCCAGGTGTCTACCTGTGCTTGCCAAACTTCATGTTTGTGCCTCGACAGTACTAGGGTCTGACAGACAATTCTAGGACACACAGTTTAAAGATCCACTAGGAACATTTTGCTGAAATACTCCATGAGTATAATTCTTTTTTGGGGAGAAAAAAAATCCATTTAAAAACTTCACTCATCTCTCATCTTTAGATTCTCTTTGGTGCAATGTAATGGAAAGTACTGGACAATCAGCTAAGTAGTGAGTGCTACTGTGCCAACTGTGTCACATGTGCCATCATGAGACACTTCCCAGAAATCCAGAGAGTTAACAAAGAAAAGTTTTCAGGCAGGAGTTTGTTATTTTATGTTTGATACTGTGTTCTGAGAATTTTATTGATGTTTATTTTCAGCTCCTTTTTTAGACTGGCTAATAAAAATTTCTGTTAATAAAATTCTGTGGCTGTCTACAGAGTACTCTGCTTGTACCTGAATATTGCCTGCAAGTAAACTCTGAATCGCCAGAAAACCACATTTGAAATTAACAAGGTGAGAGATGAACTGATATCACTGTCCTTCATCATAATAAATTCCTAAGAGCATTTTACCATGATACTTCATACTTTCTCCTAAGAGTTTGTGTATGCAATCTAAAAACTACTCATTTGTGATATACTAATTGATTATCCTTGAGCAAATCTATGCCTGCATTCATACTCTGTCCAAAAAATGCAACTAATAACAGGGTTAGAATAAAGCTCAGTCCTTAGTAGTTTATAGTAGATATGGGAAGAAAACACAAGACAATGGTCTAAACTTTGGAAGACAGTCCTGTTTCTGGTATCGTGAAGCCCAGCCTTTACATGAAGCAGTAGTCTTCAGTAAGACCCCTATCTGAGAAAGATTCTGGGGTTTTGTATACCAATATAAGAGAGAGAAAAATCTGGCTGACAGTGCAAGTATTCTATAATTATATTTTATTTAATTTGACCTGATGTCCTGGTTTCGGCAGGGATAGAGTTAATTTCCTTCCTAGTAGCTGGTACAGTGCTGTGGTTTGGATTTAGGACGAGAACAATGTTGATAACACACCAATGTTTTAGCTGTTGCTCAGTAGTGCTTACACTAGCCAAGGACTTTT
>NW_008795259.1:10460060-10467115 GCF_000699145.1 Aptenodytes forsteri | reverse complement strand
GCCGACTGAGGTTAAACCACGACACCTGAATAAAATAGCCTTACCAAATTTATTTTGCATTTTATATGATTGATATAACCTGCCTTCTATTTTTATATTCACATGGAGTATTTCTATCCGATACAAAGGAGACAGACCAGGATGCTGTTGGCGGCCTTTGCCGCAAGGGCACATTGCTGGCTCATGCTCAACCTGTTGTCCACTAGGACCTCCAGGTCCTTCTCTGCACAGCTGTTTTCCAGCTGATTGGCCCCCACCATGTACCGGTGCATGGGGTTGTTCCTCCTCAGGTGCAGGACTCCACACTTCCCTTTGTTGAACGTCATGAAGGTGCTGTTTGCCCATTTCTCCAGCCTGTTGAGGTCCCTCTGAATGGCAGCACACTCATCCAGTGTATCAGCCACTCCCAATTTTGTATCATATGCAAACTTGCTGAGGGTGCACACAGTCCCATCACACAGTTCATTATAAAGAGGTTAAACAGTATGGAACCCAGTATCGACCGTTGGGGTACACTACTAGGGACTGGCCTCCAGCTGGACTCTATGCCACTGATCACAGCCCTCGGAGCCTGGCAGTTCAGCCTGGCAGTTCAGCCAGTTTTCAGTTCATCTCACTACCTGATCCCTATTTTATCACCTTGTCTATGAGGATGTTATGGGAGGCAGTGTCAAAAGCCTGACTAAATCCAAAGTAAATAACATCCACTGCTCTTCCCTCATCTACCAAGCCAGTCATCTCATTTTAGAAAGCTACCAGGTTGGTTAAGCACAATCTCCCCTTTGTAAATCTGTGCTGAATACTGCCAATCACTTTCTCATCCTTCCTGTGTCTGGAAATGGTTTCCAGGATTATTTGCTCCATCACCCTCCAAGGAATTGACACGAAGCTGACTGGCCTGTAGTTGCTCATATCCTCCTTACTGCCCTTCTTGAAGACAGGAGTGAAATTTGCTTTCTTCTAGTCCTCAGGAACCTCCCCTGATGCCCATGACCTTTCAAAGATAACTGAGAGGGGCGTCTCAAAGATATCAGCCAGCTCCCCCAGCACTCACAGGTGCATCCCATCAGGGTCCATGGACTTGTGTGTCCAGTTTGCTTAAGTGTTCTCCTTCCCTACCAAGGCTAAGTATTCCTTGCTCCTGACCTTCTCTCTTGCCTCTGAGACCCAAGATTCCTGAAGGCCAGCCTTATCAGAAAAGGCCAAGGCAAAGAAGGAAATTAGTACCTCAGCCTTTTCCATGTCCTATGCCACCAGTTCCCCTGCCCCATTTAGCAGTGAGCCCACATTTTCCCTGGTCTTCCTTTTGCTGATGATGTCCTTTTTGAAGCCCTTCTCGTTGCCCTTCATGCTCCTCACCAGATTTAACTCCAGGTGTGCTTTGGCTTTCCTAATGCCATCCCTGCATGCTCAGGCATTGACTCAATATTACTCCTGGGTTTTTATCCTTGAGTACAGTCAGGAGCTCCTCGTTCATCCATGCAGGCCTTTGCTTGATTTTCTGCTCCTTGTGACGGACCATTCTTGAGCTTTGAGTTGGAGGTGATCCTTGAAAATCAACCAGTTCTCCTGGACCCCTTTTCTCTGCAGGATTGTATCCCACGGGATTCTTCCAGGCAGATGCCTGAAAAGGCTAAAGTCTGCACTGCTAGAGTCCAGAGTTGTGAGCCTGCTTTTTGCCTTGCTTCTTCCTTGTAGGATCCTGAACTCCACCATCTCATTGTCACTGCAGCAAAGGCTGCCTCCCAATCATCACATCCATAATCATAAATGTGAGATGATCCTAAAGCTTTTCACAGCCCAATAAAAGCTATATCTATCTGATTTTAAAATATTATTTTAAAAGTGATAAAGGTTTTAGTAAAATGGTCTTAATGTTGGCAAATTGTTTATACATTTTACTTCCTGACTCTTCTGGAGACTATTAGGAATGGTATAGCTAAAATTTTGCAAAAGATCTGATGTCAAAGAATATCTACTATGTGTAGAACAAAATAGAGAATTTTGACTTAATTTAGCAGATCTTTAAAAAGTGAGACCAAAACAGATTTTTTCTTTTCAGAGGTATTAAGCTTTTGCATTGCATATGTGGATTCACTTTGAATATGATGCAACTAATTTGTATCAATAGGTTGAACTTCAGACAAATCGGGTGACAGAAAACATACGCATTTCACTTAAATGTCTAACATTCAGCATAACAATAAAAAATGCTAAATCAAGGTTAAAAAATTTATTTGATCACACATTGAAGTGAAAACAAAACTGAAGTTTAAAGACAGTATGTATTTACACAAGGATACTTGTTACTTTCAACATTTCTTTATTATTGCCTGCTTCCTCTTTTTTAAATTATTATTATTTAGTTGATTAGAAATATGATTTTTGTAGTGATCTGTAACTGAAAAATGCATTGCAGAATTGAGAGACCCAGATCTTGCAAGACCTAGAGGGCAGCAGTGAACTTGTTTGCATTCAAGATACAGTAGGAAACGAAGAGTTAACTGACCATATATATTGCAGTATCTCATGCTCAAGTTAGATCACCATGGAATATTTGTTATTCGTGCCGATAGCTCACATATCTAACAAAGTAAGTGAGAGCAGGTGAAATTTCACCTACTTACAAAAGACCCAGAAGGATGGTCAAAGCTACTCCAAACTAAATATTCCAAAAATGTGATCAGGCTCAGCTTCTTTCTAATTTTGCTACTAATCTTGTAAAAAAGGAATGGCAGCTGTTATATTAATAATGTGAGGGACATACATCTGAGACAGAAAATTGTATATAATCACATATTCTGTTTGAAATATGGCCATGAATAAAATCTCGTCCTCTGTATACAGATAAATGTATTTTGTCACTGAGGCAGATAGGTGTCTTTTCAAAATCCTAGTGGTTATATATATCTGCATTTTAAAATATACTTATTTGATATCTGTCCCAAAGTAATTCTGTCCTTCTTTTTTTCAGTACACAGGAAATGATTTTTATACTTACATATGTCTCAAAAAACCCCCAGCAAAATCCCCAAAATCTTTATTATTTTTTTTTTCCTATGTTAAAGTATTTTACTTCCAACAGTACAATGATGTGTATCGTTTAACCAGCTCCACTGATGCTGTCCAGGTGATAAACTTAACAGCTCACCAAATCTGAGCAACACCTGGAATTAACAGAAGTTGACTAAATATCCACATAGGAAGCTGTAAAATATCCCCAGTTGGATTAGTAAAATGAGCTCTTTTGCCTGTTTGGGACTAGACCAGTAACCAAGGTACATATTGTGCCCACAATTATGTTCTTTCTTGTGGTAAACTAAAACTGTACCAGCTGAGTTTATAGGAGCGGTACCTGTTTAAAAAATCTGGTTGTAAAGAATCTGATCGTGGCTACAGTATACTCTTGAAATTGCAATTTAATCTTGAAAGATTTCTGGACTCAGGAAGACTAAAGTACAAGGATATTGAAATCATCCTTGAAAATACATCTGGCAACAAGAAAGCCAAAGTTTCACATATATGTTAAACCACCTGTTGTGGTTTAACCCCAGCTGGCCACTAAGCCCCAGGCAGCCGCTCACTCACTCTCCCCTCCCTAGTGGGATGAGGGAGAGAATCAGAAGGGTAAAAGTGAGAAAACTCGTGGGTTGAGATAAAAACAGTTTAATAATGAAAAAGAAATAATAATTTAAAAAAAAAATAAGGAAAAGAGGGAAAAAAATAACAAAGAGAGAGGAAAATAAAACCCAAGAATGACAAGTGATGCAAATGAAAATAATTGCTCACCACGAACCAACCGATGCCCAGCCAGTCCCTGAGCAGTGCTCCCTCCTAACCTCCCCCCCAGTTTTATTGCTGAGCATGATGTCACATGGTATGTGATAACTCTTTGGTCAGTTGGGGTCAGCTGTCCCAACTGTGTCTCCTCCCAACTTTTTGTGCACCCCCAGCCTACTCGTTGGCAGGGCAGTGTGAGGAGCAGAAAGGGCCTTGACACTGTGTAAGCACTGCTCAACAATAACTAAAACATCAGTGTGTTCTCAACACCATTTTCAGCACAAATCCAAAACATAGCCCCATACTAGCTTCTATGAAGAAATTTAAATCTATCCTAGCCAAAACCAGTACAACACCCTAAAACCACATTTTACACTGCCTCTTCACTTATGCCAATACAAGCATTTGTGCAGCCATGAGGTGTGCCAGCATAAATTATTTTCTTTCCACCCCTCATATACTCTTTGTGTGCTTTATAGAGACACAAACAGAAATCCTGGGAGGCAGAGAAAAAAAATGACATAATAGGCAAGCAACTTCCATTTTTTTCATAATGAAAGAGAAAGTGTGCTTTGAAGTTTGGAGTACAAGTCCACTAAGAACAGTTTCCCACTTGGCCCAAATGAAGTGTTTGTCCTCCATCCCACACGCATCTCAACTTTCTCAAATACCAGCAGACCGTGGCACTCTCTTCTACTTCTAAAACTGAGCAGGTTTTAGGCATGGAAACTGTAAGTAGCTGGTAGGTACACAGAGCCAAAGGAGACCAGAAGACGTGGAAGGGAGCCACACAAGATTCATCTGGTATTACAGGAGGACTCATCCAGCTACCAACTCTTGTTGGTAGACCTTAACATCACAGGAGCTAGAAGTTCTTTACAGTGGAGAACTGACAATGGTCTTGATGGACTTCTGATGGTCTAAAGTACAGCTGTTCATAGAGATAATTCCTCTTGGCAAAAATCTGCTTTAGCCAGGCACAGCTGTCTACACCAACTTTTTTTTAGAGTTACACTGCCCCACACAGCTTTAATCCAGAGGACAGTGACAGTCACAATGACCTCAAATTGGAGATCATGCCTTTTGCTATGGAGTCATTCCCAAGAGAAGCCTAGAAACAAGCAAATTTTAAAGAACAAATATTCACTCCCTGTGTATTATAATGCTATTTATTTACTTGAAACTGTATGCAACCGTAGCATTCAGCCTCAACCAGCATGTAAGGTCAAGGTTTTTGTATTCGTCTCAGTGACATTTAAAATATACGAGATAAGACCAAAGAACTGATACAGTAACAGACTACATAAAACATTTATGGTATTTTTTTAATTGAAAAAATGAGGAACCGATCATAATCAAAAACATACTACCCTCTTATCTTAACCTCCAGCACCCCTTTGCTTATTAAAACTTCACTAGCGTACTTGTTTCTATTAAAGTTCAAACTATTTTTCTAAAGTTTACTGAGTGTGGGCTTTCTGTAATGAAAGCCTGAAATGTTATGCTGCTTAAACAAACATTAATTGAAAGTAATATTTATTCTACAGAGCCAGGACATATTTGGTATTCTGTACAGGATATTTCTTTTTTTTTTTTTCCTTAATTGAATTTGTCAGTAATGCTACTCAGTTTTTTCTCAGTTTCTCTCAGAACAAGAGTGTAGTTTCAGAAGACTTACAAATAAATAGCTTGTGGAAAACATTTACGCTTTATGAGCCCATTAATTCTACCATCCCTGTACGTTAATAACTGCATCTATCTTTTAAATAAATACATCAAAATTCATAATACCTTTTGAGGTACATGAATAGAAATCACTGGAAGCTCCTGACTTGAAATTTGTCTGATAATTATTATCAAGAAACTACGCTTCACCTCACGGCAGTTTTCTAATATCTTCCATAGCGTTTATGGCACACATTGTACTGAACCTAGAGGATTCATCATGAGCTCTAGAGGAAATCTGCCATAGATGGAGGCCAGAAACAGTTCTTTTAATCTTCAACATGTTTCATTTTTACAATATCACCAAGTACGAATAATGCAGAATGGGGTTAGCTCTGTGCTTCTAGCTTTTTACTTGCAAAGCCGTTACAGTTTCAGTAACCTGATGTGACATAGAGATACGGAGTACAGCTGTCCTCCAAAGATCTGTCAGCTCTTTCAATTTAGAAAAATACTCCACAGCGAAAGGTACACATATGCAACATGAAGAGGCAAACTGTTTATACACTTTTAAATACTTTTTTGAAGAAGGTAAACAAAGGCAATTTGCTACATACCTACTGTCCCGGGTGCAGGTGTCCAGGTGCTGGCACCAGCAGCAGCAGCAGCACTGGGGGGCTGCAGGGTCTGCCCGGCAGCCGGGGCTGAGGGAAACGGTGTGAGAAAGAGCCCTGCGAGCCCCGGGGGGAGAGCAGGAGGAGGGGAGGAGGTGCTCCAGGCGCCCCAGCAGAGAGAGAGATGCCCCTGCGGCCCCTGGAGAGACCCCGGTGGGGCGGGTGTTTCCCTGCAGCCCGTGGGAAGGCCCCAGGCTGGAGCAGGGAAAAGCGTGAGGAGGAAGGAGCGGCAGGGAGGAGCTGTTATGGGCTGACCGCAGCCCCCCATTCCCCATCCCCCTGTGCCCCTCGGGGAAGGAGTCGGGAGGGAAGGGGTGAAGGTGAACCTGGGAAGAAGGGGAGGGTGGGGAGAGGGTGTTTTAGTTTTTGACTTCTTTCTCACCATCCAACTCTATTTTTAACTGGGAATAAATTAAATTAATTTTCCCCAAGTTGAATCTGTTTTGCCCATGATGGTAACTGGTAAGGGATCTCCCTGTCTTTATCTGGACCCATGAGCTTTTCCCTCTTATTTCCCCCCCTGTCCTGTTGAGGAGGGAGAGTGAGAAAGCGGCTGGGTGAGGATCTGGCATCTGGCCACGGTCAACCCACCACAATTTTATAGAACTTACGTTAGTATGAATACTTCATTAAAACATTTGCTTGAGAGACCGGCTGGGTGGGGTCTGACCAACCAAGGTCAACCCACCACACCTACCTACAATCCTGCACACGTACTGACTTCTCTCAGGACTGAGATGGAAAAAGGAGGCAGATTTAGTTACTGAATGCATGGCAGAATATCCTCAGGGAATTATATGATGGCCTCAAGCCCCTAGAAGAATTTTTATTCTTAGAGATCTTTAAGTAGAATCATGGAATCATAGAATCACTAAGGTTGGAAAAGACCTCTAAGATCATCGAGTCCAACCGTCAACCCAACACCACCATGCCCAC
>NW_008795259.1:10437392-10459521 GCF_000699145.1 Aptenodytes forsteri | reverse complement strand
CGCTGCATGGGGTTGCTGTGGCCGAAGTGCAGGACCCGGCACTTGGCCTTGTTGAATCTCATACAGTTGGCCTGGGCCCACGGATCCAGCCTGTCCAGGTCCCTCTGCAGAGCCTTCCTTCCCTCGAGCAGATGAACACTCCCGCCCAACTTGGTGTCGTCTGCAAACTTACTGAGGGTGCACTCGATCCCCTCATCCAGATCATTGATAAAGATATTGAATAAGACCGGCCCCAAAACTGAGCCCTGGGGAACACCACTCATTACTGGTGGCCAACTGGATTTGACTCCATTCACCACAAGTAACAAGCTTCTTTACATATATGTGGACTCAGGGGAGTTTGCTTGTTATATTTGTCGTACTGCTGGGAACAATAATCGAGTATACACAAAAAGCATTTGTGAATTATGCACAGGAAGCCACTGGGTATGAAGACTGTATCATTACATAGGCAAATCTGTACTTGTGTACTATTGCCCTGTCTGCACACAAACGTGCTATTTGCAAATCTTTGGGTATAGACTAGTTGTATGTTTTCAAGTGAGTTCTCGGTGAAAGAACATTTTCTTTGCTAGTGCATGTTGTTTGTTTATCGTTAATCCTGACTGACTGCCACACAATTTGTAGCATAAAACGAACATCTGTGTACTGAAGTAATGCTGATCTGTGCAAGGCAAAAAGAGCCTAGATAGGCTATAAAGATGATGATGACATTGTTCTTCCCTGGAATGAGAACTAAATACATTGAATTTTTGTGTCACTTTCCTGTGGATCATGGCAATGTGTTTTACATGTAATTTTGTTATCCCACCTAGGTCAGCTGTATTGCTTCCATTTTAGAAAGATATTACTATTCAAGGTCACCAGCAAATCTGTTGGAAATCTAAGCACAAGATCCTGTCTGTCCAGTTCTTGCTCCAGTGCTCTCAAAAAAAGATTGAAAGCATAAGAAAGAAGCTTTTTTCTAGGAATCATTAACCTACTAAGTAAAGAAGATAATAATTCACAACAGTGACACAAGCACCAACTCTCCTCTCCATCCCCCCAAATCTCTCAGCTAAAGCTGATTATATGATACCTCTGACTCCTACTTAGTAGTCTTCCTGCTTCTGCAAATAACACTTTTCGGAATGAAGGAGAATCACAGAATCATAGAATGGTTTGGGTTGGAAGGGACTTTAAAAATCACCTAGTTCCAACCCTCCTGCCATGGGCAGGGACACCTTCCGCTAGACCAGGTTGCTCAAAGCCCCCTCCAACCTGGCCTTGAACACTTCCAGGGATGGGGCATCCACAACTTCTCTGGGCAACCTGTGCCAGTGTGTCACCACCCTCACAGTAAAGAATTTCTTCCTAATATCTAATCTAAATCTACCCTCTTTCAGTTTAAAACCGTTACCTCTCATCCTATCACTACAGTCCATGATAAAGAGTCCCTCCCCATCTTTCCTGTAGGCTCCTTTTCAGTATTGGAAGGCCGTTATAAGGTCTCCCTGGAGCCTTCTCCAGGCTAAACAACCCCAACTCTCTCAGCCTGTCCTCATAGGGGAGGTGCTCCAGCCCCCTGATCATCTTCGTGGCCCTCCTCTGGACCCGCTCGAGCACGTTGTGAGGAGACAATCCAGACCAAGTGGCAGTGCTTTGGTCGGGGTTCTAACCTTGCGCTGTGCTGGGCCCAAGCTTGCCTGGCAACTGCAAGCCCCGAGCTTGCCCGGCAACAGCGAAATGATGCCGCTGGGCAGTGACCACAGAAACCACCGAGGAAGGGTGTGTAAACTGCTCCCTGAAAGCCTGATTCAAGCGCTCCTGAGCAATGGCTGGCCTGCACCTTGATCTCCCCTTACTTGGGGCGGCCGGTTAGGATAGTTTTCTTTGGAATTAGTGATACCTACTAGGTAGATTATAAAGAATTTGGAATAGAAGCAGGAGTCCCCACTCGCAGGGTGGTGTAATTGTTATCTACCTAATAAGTGCCTTATCCTAATAAACCTCACTTTGTGCCTTGGAACTTTATTCCTTCAAGGGGTAGAGAGTGGCAGAGGGTCTGCCTGCGACACAGCTCCATGTCTTTCTTGCGCTGGGTGCCCCAGAGCTCAACACAGTACTCCAGGTGGGGTCTCACTAGAGCAGAGTAGAGGGGCAGAATCATCTCCCTCAACCTGCTGGCCACGCTGCTTTTGATGTAGCCCAGGATACAGCTGGCTTTCTGGTCTGCGAGTGCACATTGTCGGCTCATGTCCAGCTTTTCATCCACCAGTACCCCCAAGTCCTTCTTGGCAGGGCTGCTCTCAATCCCTTCATCCCCCAGCCTGTACTGATACCGGGGGTTGCCTCGACCCAGGTGCAGGACCCCGCACTTGGCCTTGTTGAACCTCATGAGGTTCATGTGGGCCCACTTCTTGAGCTTGTCCAGGTCCCTCTGGATGGCATCCCTTCCCTCCAGCGTGTCGACCACACCACACAGCTTGGTGTCATTGGCAAACTTGCTGAGGGTGCACTCAATCCCACTGTCCATGTCGCCAACAAAGGTGTTAAACAGCACTGGTCCCAGTACAGAACCCTGAGGAACGCCACTTGTCACTGGTCTCCACTTGGACATCAAGTCGTTGACCACAACTCTTTGAGTGCGACCATGTAGCCAATTCCTTATCCACCGAGTGGTCTGTCCGTCAAATCCATGTCTCTCCAATTTAGAGACAGAGATGTCATGAGGGACAGTGTCAAATGCTTTGCACAAGTCCAGGTAGATGACGTCAGTTGCTCTTTCCTTATCCACCAATGCTGTAACCCCGTCGTAGAAGGCCACCAAATTTTTCAGGCACGATTTGCCCTTAGTGAAGCCATGTTGGCTGTCACCAATCACCTCCTTATTTTCCATGTGCCTTAGCATAGTTTCCAGGAGGATCTGCTCCATGATCTTGCCAGGCACAGAGGTGAGACTGACCAGCCTGTATGTACTTCCCCTAGAATTAGTATTCGACCTTGCATCCTTTTAAGAGCTAAAAAGAAAATGAGTATCAGGCCATTTCTCAATATGAATGTCTTACTGGATACAGCACAGTTATAAATCTCAAATCACACCTTTGAATACTATTTGGGATAATTTAATACAGGCGTTATAAAAATAATGTCATCTGAAGCAACATGTATGATGACATTTTTGTTAAACACAAGAACTGTCATACTGGATTAAATCTATTTCCATGTGTTTATACATCTTGTCTCAATGTCAAAGGCAGCTGAAACACCATTTAATGGACAGCTAAGGAATCACTGATTTCTGAAAGTAGCTCCTTCTTCACTTTTCTCCTGCCAATGGAATTTTGAGTCTTAGGTATTTCAGAATTACCTTATTGTAAATTTGAGATGGGGAATTTAAGGCTGGATATTCTGCAAGGAATTGAAAGTCATGGAAATATTTTATTGAATTTTGTGGTAAATTAAATATATAGGCTCTCCCTACAGCTATTAAAAACAAACTAAAACCAACCATAAACCAGAAAACCACCATCTTGTTCATCATTTAATGTTAATGTGGAGGTTTTCCCACTGTTCACAGAAATGGAAGAATAATTTAAAAGCAACCTAAAAATGCTTGAATAGACTTTATTGCCATATGTAAGGAAGCAACATGTAAGTATTAAGGTGTAGTTAGATCTTTAAACAATCTTTTGATTCCCAAACTGCAAAAATGAACAGAAGTATTGCAGCTAATGAAAGGAAAGCATAATTATCTTGACTAGGTTTTATTAGAAGAGCATACAAGTTAGTATCTGGTATGAACAAATACGTTAACAGTTATTTTTTCTCCTCACTTCTTTTCTGCTATTTCAGGTAGAACAAGTTTCATGCTGTTACCTCTTCAAATATATCTTGAATAGATTCAAAATGATTTGACAAATCTATACCAAAACCTTTGTTGCTCTGAAAGATTCAAAAAGAATTTGTTCCTCTATGCCTCTTGGCCTCCTATGGATAGTTGCTTTTGATCTGTAAGGGCCCTCTTTCTGATCCAAAAAGCTAACTTATTCCAGTAGCTCTAAAAGGAAATAGAAGTTTTCTGCTGTCATTTATGCACTTATATGCTCAAGGCTAGCTTATAACCGAAAGATAACGGCCAGACTACTCACAGGAGAGCTTTCTCTGAAAAACTAATTAATGCTCTGAATCACCTTTTAGAATTATGCCATTTAACCTTATTTTGACACCCAGCTGAGTGAAGAAAATAAAGAGTCTCTTCCTTATAGTCTATGAAGCAGTTAACGTTTCTAGGATGCAATAATCCTTGCGTGAGAATACAGGGATCAAATCTTTGTTCAAATCCGTAAGAAAATGTTAGTGTATCTGCATTACATGAAAGTATCTGTTTGTTTCAATAAAAAAAATAATTGATGTAAGTTTTTTGAGTGTGCAGCAGTAGGTAATCTTCAACAGCTTTTTCTATGCATTGAAGAGAAGCTTTCAGAAGAGTAATGTATGACACGTGAAACATTGATGTGGCAACTGTTTAAAAGACAATGCTGGTAACTGCTTCATTGTTCTTTTAACTAGTTCTATTATTTATTTTTGGTATTTTCACTGAAATTTAAATGTAAAAAGAGGGAGAATACAGTTGATAGTAAGGAAGCAATGGCACAGAAGTTGCACCAATTTATACCATCCATAAAATGAAATTCTTGGTTCCAGTAAGATGACTCACATTTTGCTCTCTGAGAAGGGCATACTTAACGTTTTAACTACAAAAGTTTGATTAATTTATACCATCCATAAAATGAAATTCTTGGTTCCAGTAAGATGACTCACATTTTGCTCTCTGAGAAGGGCATACTTAACGTTTTAACTACAAAAGTTTGATTAATCTGAAGCTTTTTGAATGACCTTTCATAATGTTTTTATAGCTTTGTAGTCATAATGAGATGTAAAATGAGTTGTATGTCAAAGCTTGACTCAGATCATGTCATAAAGTGAACAGAAGATTCTGCAAAGAATAAAAACAAATGCATATACATATCAGAACCTTATGAAAAGAGAGTAAGCCAACATAAAAATGGTAGGTTTATATATTTTTTGCTGTACTCCTTAAAAGCCACACTGAAGTTTCAACAGGAAAAAAATAATCCAACTAAGAATAACAACTAAGTCTTTCATAGCACCAAATACTAAAATATTGTTTTGAAAAGTGAAATTAGTCACCTATCTGCAAGTCTTTTATAATAAAACAAACAAACAAACTGAAGATCCTTTCTGTTATCAAGTCAGGCCTTTTTTCTTATTTTTACTGCTTTTAAACTTTTTTCAGGAAATTGTACATCCCACAGAACAGCTTCGCTTTAACTGAGGCTGGGATTCTTTCCACATTTCAGGCATATCAAGATCTTCGGTTCTAAAGCAACATTTCAGTTTGTTACTAATACATGAACAACAGACTGTTACAAGTGTTTCTAGGCATTAAAGATCTGTCTTTATTACAGCCAGATTTGTTGAGCTACAAGATAGAAATAGGATTCTAAAATTCTAGGCTGAGTAATCGTTTCCTTTATTCCATTATTCATAAAACATTTCCTTTTTTGTGTGATGTTTCAACAGTGCTTAATTTGGCTTTGCATTTTAAATAGCATATAAACCAATGGTGCATAACAACAAGAAAGTAATGGGCCAATGTTCATGGCTGGCAAACAGTATCAATGATCTGTGATAAAATAAACTTTAAAACATGCTTAAAAAGGAGGAGGAATATTCTGTTTAATTTGTTTATTACTGGAGAAGGCTTCAAGGAAAGACATAACTTTCAAATTCAGCCATGGATTTTAATTGCTGTTATTCACTTACTGCACAAAATTCTAGTTCTGAGATGAGGAAGCGGCTGAAAATGTCCTTGTGAAATGTCATTTTCAATTTAATATTTTTTTTTTGTCTACAAAAAGAAACAATGGTTGAGGTGATTTTGAAAGACTATTGAGATCTGGATGGTCTCAGCTGGTCTGAAGAGCCAGTTCAGCCATGGATTTTAATTGCTGTTATTCACTTACTGCACAAAATTCTAGTTCTGAGATGAGGAAGCGGCTGAAAATGTCCTTGTGAAATGTCATTTTCAATTTAATATTTTTTTTTTGTCTACAAAAAGAAACAATGGTTGAGGTGATTTTGAAAGACTATTGAGATCTGGATGGTCTCAGCTGGTCTGAAGAGCCAGATCCCTCTCTTCTATATGATGTTCATGTCAAGGTTCAAATTTAAATCTAGTTTCACACAGTGTTTTGCATGACAGTTTCATAAGATTTCACAAAATAGTTAAAAAAATTAGAAATTACTAATTTTAAATTTAAGATGATTCAACAAAAAATCACACACAACACTGTTTTTTGCTCAAAAGCAGATGGAGAGCTTGTGGAATTAATGGCACAGAAATGTATTGTTTTCTGCAGACAAGCCTACTAATCAGCAACTGATTTTCACATTAAACTCAAATGTCATTCTCAGACATGTTGGATTTCATTCCAGAGAACTTATTTTATAGTCAGCCAATATATAGACTGACACAGGACACAAAATACGGACAAATGATCAGGTTATTTCAGAGAGAACATACTCCACTCATGCAGATTTAAAGTGGCTTCCAGGCTTACTGGCCATACATTTTAAAAGAACTCTTCATTGGACGTATGTGTATCTCCCAGTCAGTTTGCTCAATCTTTGTGCTGAATTATGCCACAGCCTGCTCGCCTGGAACATGACTGTTAGCTCAAATGCATGCGATGAAGCAAGGTGTTGTCTGAAAAGGGTGCCTGGTTAAGAGCTTAGACCTGCATGACATCCATAAATTGAGAGCCCTGCTGGCCAAACCTATATGTATGTTAACAGAAGTATTCACACCCTGATCTAACCAAAAATCTACTTGTGCTTTTTTACTTCCAGGAGTTTGAGTTTTAATTCATACCTGCATAGTTCACACCTGAAATACCTCCATAGCTCTCTCAAATTAGGTCCCTGTGCCCCTTTACAGCCCAATGAAGTTCACATTTTTAACACCTACAAAATTTAAAATCTGTCTGAATGCACAAGCACCCTGATTTTAAAGATGTATTTTTAGATAAATAACGGAAGAAGCCTGCAAACTGAATGGTAGATTGCCACCCTATTGCTCTTCTATCCTCCCTGTCCAATTTAACTTCTTTAAACTGCTTCTGATTTTACATTCTTATCATGCTGCTTCTTATACATCTTCTTCCTCAGATTAAAAAAAATAAACACTATCTCATCCACTTCTCATCGCACTCATAGCGAGTCTCTCAGTGCAATTTCAGAGACCTCTGAGATGAGATACCCTGTATTGCTTTTCGTATAACTAACACAGTCACAACTTAACGTTCTCATTAGGCATTTTGGTTTTACTTTTGAACTGCAATTGCTCATTGATCAACCTTTAGTGAGTTTTCCACTTTAGTAACTAGATCACTTTTAGGAGTGCATGCAGTTAATTTTGAATTCTGTACCAGTTATGTAGTTACAGGGTGTCATCCCCTCCTCCAACAGGACTGCTGTCATCAACACTGATTTCATTCAGAATCATAGTGCCCATTCACTTAATTTACTCCGTCAGCTTCCTTCTATTTTCTTTCAGCTTTAATAACCTGTATTACAATCACCTGCAAACTTTGCACTCTCAGTGTTTTTCCCATGTCCCTGATTAATGAACTAAACATAAATCATAACTTTGTTAAACTTCTGCGATGATACAAGATGATACAAGCTACTATTTAGTCATATTCTTATGTTTTTGCACATGATAGTACTTAGAAATGCATTCCATCTCGTTCCTAATCTCCAATTTTTTCAACTTCCAGCAGTCTTTTTTATTCATGGGAGAAGAAAAATACAATATTAATGCTTTAATATTATCCAAAAAATCATAGCTATGCAGAGCTGAACCAATATAACAGGAACCAGTTAAAAGATAAGTCACCTGTATCAAAGCTGGTGGCTGAATATATATATAAGTACTTCTCTAACAAGTCAAGTGCATCTTACTAAGATACAACCAACCAACAGCTTTTTAAAAAAAAAAAATCTGCACATTACTTCATCCCTCATGATTCTGCAAGTTCTATATAAATCCAAAGGAACTTACATAACAGTAGTGTAAAGTCTTTTTACAGCTTAATGAAAGAATTTCTATCTATACAGTGGTAACCCAAATTCATCAATCTCTCAACCACTGAGCAATTAGATTAAGCTTTGTCAGTGTATCCAGGTATCTCCAACACTTCAATAAATCAAGTCAGCAATTAGGAACTAGAAAATGAAGCAAAATAGTTTATATATTAATTCAATTACAAAAAAAAAAAAACCCTAATCACTGTGAAATTCAGGACAAATCAGACCTACTTCAAGAAGTGCATTGTAGACACACTGAATCTGTCAGAATTTCTCCAGAAAGCTAAATCAAAATTTTCAAAGCTGATGGATGACAGATATTTAAATACCACATAGTGATACTAACTCTGATCTTGACATCTAGGCAAGGAATCAGATTGCAGATATCACTCCCCCAAAAAAAGTCTATTATCATGGTTTAAATAAAAAGAAATCTTTGCCTTACAGCATTTCTGATGTTTGCCTTTCCTTTTATCTTATGTCTGATATCTATAGGGACAACAAATACAAAGAATTCTCTGAAAGGAGATTCATTCTGGGGAAACTCATACCCTCAATGAATATATTCCTCATTGCTTCTATATTCCTGTTGAATCTTTACAGATCATAAAAATAAACTAACATTTATTTAGCACATATTAAACCATCAAGTCTAAGTCAGATGCTTTATTAAACATACACAGAATGCCTCATTTTGAGTGTTAACCTTTTAACAAAGGAACTCGTGAATTCTATGCAGATTAGGATATCTACAGCCAATTACCAGAAGTAATTGCCAGAAAAGTTGTAATCGTCTGCTCACTATAATATTATATTGAAAGAGCACGTGGGTATGTGTCTATTCGTTGATAATGGATTATTGTATGTCATACTTTGCAAAGTAAATGAACCAAGAAAAAGATACAAATAATAAAAAAACCCCAACATTAATTTTGAAGCAAGACAGCAACTATGTTACAAATCTTAGCTTTAAGTGCACGGATAACAAGAGTTTCAGATCAGACTGTGTCAAGCTTACAAGTTAATTCAGATTTAAATGTCATTGTAATCTTCACTTTGCATACATTTGTATTAATTTAAAATTAAAATTACACTCTAGCATGTTCTCAGCTTTCTGTAATCCTCCCTGGTTTTGCTTATCAACAACTATAATCTTTGATCATTCAACTATGTGATGCCTGCTGTCAGGTACACCTGTTTCCTTCCAAAGGAAGAACATGAAGACTCACAGAAGGATCAAGAGCTTAATGTCATCAGCTGCATGTGACATATAAAAAGCCAAAAGGTGGGAAATAATACTGTGGGGTATTTTCAGTGTAGCAAAACCTGAATGCCTGGCTAGGACATACTGAGCTAGTTACTGGATATGACTGGTAAATTCCGATCTTGTTAGAAGATGTTGTTGGTATGCACAAACATGTCTTCTCTCATTTTGGTTTTATACTTTTTAAAAATAATGACATGACACTAATCAAACTTTTGATTAAACACTAATTCCTAGTTTTCAGCAGAAAAAAAATACTGAACTTTGTAACAGAGTTTGTGAGAAAGATAAGCTGCCAGCCTGCAAAAAGCTAAGAAGTGTTTGGATTATCTTGAAGGGATAAAGTACAGCATTCTTAAATTCAAGCTAATTAATTTACATGAATATCACAGAGAAACTTCAATCAGTAGTGAACCCTAAACAGTTTTCGTTCCAAAGTATGCTGGTCCATCTGGTGAAGATTTTGTTCAACACCAAATGCTTATAAATGCTTCAAAGAAAGACAAAGAACCTCCTTGTGCTTCGTAAACAATAAGATAAAATTAGGTTGTAACTAAAGTTATAGTAACAGTTCCCTAATATGACATTAATCAAAATTTAGCTGTCAGCAAAGGTAGGAAACAGTCTTTATCATCATGTTAGCTAAGTAGCAGGTAAACCTAACTGGAAATTTAATCCAACCACACAGGAAATTTCTTCCCAGTTGTCTTATGCTTTGAAACATGAAGAGTTTTATCTCCTCTTCCTGAGGGGATTTATGTTATCTAAGGGTGTGTTTTCAGTAATATAAAGAATTAATCCTTTAATACTACAAACTTTATCTTAGTCGTAGCTTGTAGCAATGAATGCCAGAAAATAATTAGCATTGTGTAAAAAATTAAATATTTAGCTTTTTTATTAATTGCTTTCCATTTCACTTGTTGTACCCTTGTAATTGCATTGTAAAACAGTTAACAAGTATCCAAATCTGTAAATTTTCCTTTATGTAACAGCTCTCATTTTTCAAAAAGTCCTACTAGTTTCTGGAATTCATAAGGCTTTAAAAAAATGGGAATTGTGGATCATACTCAAACATTTCAGTAAGTAGACAGAATGCTCACTGAATCTGGGCTGTTCTAGAATAGCATCATTTTATCACGACGAGGGGCAAATTCTTTGTTTTCTCCTATTTAAGAAGTATTTTTAATGTCCAAATAGAGAACAGTTGAAGAGTAACTACTGCTCAGCATTTTGAAATAGTTCATTCACAAGATCTGCAACAGAAGTACTGTGCTCAAAACAGAATGTAAGAGAAGTGATTGATACTTTGGATGGGATTCATCTCTCTCAGTATTTCAATATTTACTGTGTACGTATCTGCATCTGAGAGCGCTACTTTAGTTTTTCAGTCAATAAAATGAAATTCGTACTTTTAGGACATGAACCCTGTAACCTATTTCAAGCATTTTTTTTAGAATGAGATCAATCATACACTTTGACCATCTCTTTTCTTTCCACTGATTATAAAGGAGACTAGATGGATAGTTCAGAAGTGAGCATTTGATCCAGTGAACCTGACAAGTTAAAGCTACGTCTCGAGTTAAAGCTGCATGTGTGTCTTTGTTACTAGCAGCACATATTACTATTTCCCAATTGCTTCATTTTCCAGAACTTTTTGTTCTCTATTATAACTAGTTATTTACTCTGATGATAAACTATGTGACATAAAAGCTATTTTGATTGCAATCTCATCTGTACAAACATCTCACAAAAATACGTTCAAGAGATATAGGCTCATTTCCAGTGAAGGTTGTAACCCATGCTCGCAATACCTGCATATTCTCCAATATGTTAATTAAACAAATATCTGAACAGCCTGTATTTGGCCTTGCTTATTTTTTAAAAAGCAGGAGAGCACAGTTTTAAAATGCTAACACTTAAAATCTGTGAAATTATAACAGCACTGACAGAAGTTGATGACTCTTACATTATTCATCCTATTACAGGACACTTTCTCAATAGAGCTCATAACAGAAGCATACCATATCTGTCACTCAATACAAAGCTCATAACGGAAGCATATCGTATCTGTCACTTTGAATCCTCATTCAGCCAGGCTTAATTGATGTCTGAGAAACAGCACAGCACCTGAAAATAGCTAGTATATCTGGTGCCTCTAATGTCAATGTCTGCTATCTACAATTTTCATAACACAGTGACTTAGCAGACATGACTTCACAGTACTGCTGTGGAGTTTGATAATACAGAATATGTAACAGAATAAAAGGATTGATGGTCTGAAGAGTAGCAAAGTCAAATGTTTTCTTAATATCTTCATAGCATAAAATCTGATAGACTTTAGGAGCCAAGAGTTGATGTGATCAACACCATGCGGCAGGAAAAAAACAAAATACGGATAGGCTCCATAGTGCAATATGCATGACAAATGTTGTGACAAAACCTATCACTAACAGTATCCTCTTAGCTGAAGTGGACTAAACTAGTAAGTTTATTATCTCAGAAAAAAGAAAGTTGTGAAGGCAAAACATCTGTATGCAGTAATGAACATGCTGTAATTGAAAATAAAACCAAAAGAAATACCAATTGTTGCACTGTAAATTAGTGGAATGCACTCTTGATTTACTAACAGCTGGAATCTCTAATTATCCTAATATAATGAGGTACTTTAATCTTCGCTAAAGTACTTTTCAAAAATCTATCCAAAGATTTTTCTTCATCAGAAAAAATGCTGTTAATAATATTTATAAACAGTATGTGCAATCTGATTAAATTCTTCTGTTCTTGGCTCCAGCAGCCTACTTTCACCTGTTGAGGTGACCTAAATCATCCTGCACTGCATATTTAGTTTATTGTGCAGCTAAAAAAATGCCATTTATTTTACAGATATTATTCAAAGCTGTGCTTTTTTTTAAAAAAAAAACCACGTAGTAAGTACACAATTGAGTATTTGTATTTATCATTGAGTTACTGCAGTTGCACACATAAAAGACAGGAAAGGCTTCTGAAAAGCCATTTCCAACACAAAGAATATGCATTTTAAGGATACCCAAGCTGCCCATTTTGGGAATATGCATTCTGGAATGATATCTCCTATTAAGACTGCAGTAATTACCTATATATCTATAGTTGCCATAGTTTTCTACTTCATATATGTCATTTATAAGGACTTCTAAAGGAAGTAGACTTTTCTCAAATATATTAATGCTTGTATACCAATAATAGACTGAAGTTTTCTACTTCAGATATGTCATTTATAAGGACTTCTAAAGGAAGTAGACTTTTCTCAAATATATTAATGCTTGTGTATACCAATAAGTCCAAACAGAACTTGGAACTTTCATTTAAGAAATAAGCAGGAACTTAAATTACGTGGAAAAAAACCCAAAAAACTGCAAGATAGAATCCAGAAAGATAAATGGTTTTAAGTTCCAACATTCTTCCTGTACAAAAATTGGAGAACATACTCCTAAACTTATGTACAGCATTTTGAGATCTAATCATGAAAAGATGAAAGAGCTGAATATCTTCTTAGTTTATTTTCAAAATATTTAAATATCCTTATTACATTTGTTGAACATATTTTGAAGTTATCTTTACTTTAGCTGCTAATATTTATGATTTCTTTTCAAAACAGTTATGCTATACAGCAAAAGTGGCTAAACTATTTGAAATTCCTTTAGCAGTCTTACCTTACAAAAGTAAGCCTCATTAGATGAGCAATCAGGTAGTTTTCATCCAGCTTGTCTGAAGTGATTAATTTGGTTTTGCAAAGCAAAACAGCAAACTAATCTCAGATGTCCATAATTGGCATTCTGAGTATTTGGTTTTGGCATAAAAAACTCCAAATGCTCCATTTGGAAACTTGCTGAAGCATCACAAGAGAATACCATGTTGCCCTTCTTCGAACCTTTTTCAGACTTAACATAACCTTTCTAAAATGAAGAGCCTAAAACTGCATATGATATCCAGAGTGGGGTGAATCATGAGTTTACACTCACGATGATGCTTTTTGTTTTTATTTTCTTTCTGTATGGATTCTTAACTTCCAGTTGTCTTTTTTGACCACTGCTGAATGCTAAGCTGGTATTTTTAAGGAACTGTCTACCAAAACAGTAAAAACTTGCTACCACGTAATAAAAACAGCCTTTTGGAGACATTTTATAAAACTTGTTTGAAAAAACAAGCAGGGGATATATCAACTGGGTCAATCCTATCTGCATCTTTGCTAATTCCTCTAGAGAATTCTTAAGAGATTTGTAAGGTGGGACTTCTTCAAAAAAACATCAATTCTTCTCAAACAGACTGTGCAAATCCAGATGCCCACTAATTATTACAGTTTTTATTTAACTGGTTTAATACTGATGTCAGGCTGATAGGTCTTTCTAGAACTTTTATTTTTAAAGTCGGTGCTTCATTTTCTATCCTACCTTGGTAGCAAGGAAATTGCTAAACTCTTGCTTAAAAGTACTATTAGTAATTTATCTGCTCTTCCCCTGAGCTCTCTTAGAAAGTAAATGCCATTCCAGTCCTGCGGATTTGTGTGTTCATGCTATCAACTTGTTCCATATCCTCTTCAATTTCAGACTTATCCTCTGCTGAGCCATCCTCAAAAATGGGGTCTAGTATGTGAATTGCTACCGTTCTTTCATAGTGTAACCTCATGTGAAGAATAATTTTAGCTTCTCTGTAATGGCCTTGCCCTTTCTGAGTGCTCTTTTAACAATCTGATCAGCAACTAGCTCAACAGACTCTCTAAAAGGTTTCTTGATTTTCCTGTCTGAAGAAAGTTATACTGTTTATTTTGATTCCTATGTCAACTGCTCTTCAAAGTCTTTTGGATTAATTGTCTCTTTAAATTTTGTTTGCCAGAGCTCCTCATGTTTTCTACTTTCATTCTGAAAAAGCTGACTTTAGCTTTTTTAGATATGGTTTCTTATGGCTTATGATTTTCTTTACCTTCTTGCTTAGCTAAACCAGCTTTCTTGTATTCATTAGTGCTGCACTTCTTGGAAGGTGTCCTTCAGTAATGGCCATAAAACCTATAAGGGTTTAATTCCCTTAGCTTTGCTTTTTAGTTTCTTCCTAAAAAGTTTCTTTATTTTTACATAGGTTCCTTTTCAGCGGACTTACTGGCTTTTGCAAAACCTGTGAGGATGCTAAATATAATTACGATCATTGTTGTTGTTGTTAGAGAGTTACTCCTCAACAATAAAATCTTTACCCAGACCCTGAGCACTGCTTGGCACCAAATCACAGACTGCACCTCCTCTTGTGGATTCCCTATGCAGCTGCTCCACGACATAAATAATCCCTTACTGCATATAAAACTTTTTCCACTGCATCACATCTTGATGTTATATTTGGCCCATAAACATGGCAGAGGAAGAAGCAAGGGGAGAAAATGGAGTCTCCCACTACACTTTAATTTCTCTCCCTTGCTGCCTCTTTATCTGTCTCAGCATACAGCGATAAATGACTGTCTGAAGACTTCGCTCCATACAGATTCTGCACTACTTGCTGGGATGGTTATTTTATTTGACTTGATTCTAGCTCTCTTTAACTTATCACCAGCTTTAATTTATCACCAACATGGCTTACTGTGAATTTCTTGTGCATTTTGTATTTTCGTGTGCCAAGGACGGAGTGTCTTCCTTCCACCAGTCTTCCGTTGACTAGTATGTCAGTGACTTCATGTATGGCCAGACATTTCAGTCCCTTCATCTTGTTTCTGAGTCACATTTCTCTCTGAAAATTAGAAGACACATAAAGTAAATGTTAAACAGAGAGTAAACCAGATTATTTTAGTATATTGGACAATGCAAGACCACTGCCTAGGACATGTTACATAATATTAATGATGAAGTTGTGAGTTTAAATGTCAAGAAGGAAGATTCAGGTTAGATTTTGAACTGTAATATTTGGGGAAAAAAAACCATGAAACCTAGCAATAGACGCTTTATCGTTCATGTCTTTTTGTCTTTTGTGATTCCTTTACTTATTGCTTCAGGGTTAGTTTTACGGATAATGGTCATCAGGTGTTACTTCTACAGATCATAGTATGACATGGTCTTTTTCTTTGTACGTTTCTTACATTCCTTTAATACATTTTCCAGCCAAGTTCCTCTGGAAAGCTCATTGTTGTGAAGGAAATAATTTTTTCATCATTGGTTTGACAGAAATTTTGCTTCTACTAATATTTACTAAAGATTCAGAAGCCAGACATTAGAAAGAAGACATGATAATTTGTTAACAGGCTGAACACTTGGCTCAGGCTGAGTCTTCAGGATTACAGCAGACTCTAATTCATGCAAGGCAGGCTCACAGACTTAGAGTATAAACATTTTATGATGCTGATTTTCATTAGTGTTAATTCTTTCACATTCTAATTAGCATCTCTATGTTCAGGTAATACCCTACAATTTAATTACTCTTCCCATCTCTTTCCTTTTCTTCTTTTCCTAGTTTTCTTTCTTGTCTTATTGCACAACTATCAACAAAGGAACAAGGAGCCAGACATCAGAGTACAAGGAGAAACACTAGAAGATGAGGAAGCGATGATGAGTAGAAGTAGTACACGCACACACATGCATTATACAACAAACTTCCCAAGAAACCAGTAGACTTCAGTTTAATCTTTCCATTGTGATTACCTGCAGTAAGGTATAATTCTGCGTGGTTCAAACCACTGTGCTGTTAGATGCTGCTGTATTTGCAACTCCATGATTCTGGTTATCCTACTGCAAGATAATACAGCCTTATGTCAGAATGCAAGGGAGAACTCTTTCAGGTCAAAACTGAAAGAGCTAAGAATATAAGAGAAAACAAAATCAATGACTTAGAAAAAGTTATGCTAAAATACTCAGCCCACACAGTCTTGTCCTTTTCTTTATTTGAAGAAATAAGATACCTTGCAGAAAAATGTATCCTGAGAACAGGAACCGAATTTTAAACAAACAGCCACAGACTGCTATGTCTTACTTAGAAAAAGTTACGCTAAAATACTCAGCCCACACAGCCTCTTGTCCTTCTTTATTTGAAGAAATAAGATACCTTGCAGAAAAATGTATCCTGAGAACAGGAACCGAATTTTAAACAAACAGCCACAGACTGCTATGTCTTAACAACGTAACACTTTTTTTGGGGGGTGAGCAGGAGAGAAGCCCACTTTATATGTAAATTTCTATACTACTCATAAAATCAAAAGTCTCATATACACTCAGCAACATAATTGTGCAGTGCACATGCAGGCACACATGATGACATCAGTATGGTCTGTCTTGATGCATATATCCATTAGTAGAAGCCCATAAAAGAATGTTGGAAACATATCTGGAGCTGCTAGGTGATGATTTTCCTTGACAGGCTAATGTGCTATGCTGTGAGTAGAAATTGAGTAAAATTGCTGAAAACAAGAAAACAACTTCAGTTTCTTTTATGCAGAGTAAATCTCAAGAAAAATAGTGCACTTTGGCAGCACCCTACAACTTAGATAATCCCTTCAGGAAATGCAAGTACAGATAAATGCTTTTTACTTATTTTTCTGTTTTGTTGAGATCGATGATGATTTTTTTCATTTTTGTATTAGCACTACCGCTGATCACACTGCTATAGTTAAGATTATGTCAGCACTTCAATTGTGAAAATATTTTCATGGGACTTTAACTTGCCTAGAAAAATTACTCAAGACCACAGTATGTCACACAAAAAACTCAGGCTGGTATAAGAACACTCTTTTATGATTAAGACCTCTCTCGCATTTAATATAAGGTTTTAACAATGCATTGGTGGGGTTTTTAAGTCTAAGGGAGAAAAAAATATATATATTACTCATTGACAACTCTCCATTTTAGGTGTTTTCTTGCCTAACTTCAGCTACATTGTTTGTTATGCTAAGAAAAGCACCCATTGTTCCAAAGAAATGCAGTTTTCAGTATAGACTAGTGTTTGCCTCTAAAATGAATCAGTAACAATAACCTCTAAGTGATACATGTGGGATGGAAATGTATGATTTGCATCATTTCTGGAAAAAATAGCACCTAGCTAAGTGAACCAGAAGAAAAAAAACCACTCATACAAGATTTAATCTTTCCATCTTTATGCCGATTAGCCCCATCCAAATAAATTACCCAGGGTACAGCATGGAAGGCAGAATCAAGCCCCAGTCACAAATAAAAACTCCACCCTGTCCCATTAAAAAAACAAAAACAAAACCAAAACAACCGAACAACAAAAACTCCACAACGCCATACCCATGCAACTGCTGTTTCTTTGACAAGTGACCATCCTCAAAGGAACACTTCATCCCTAGAAGTGTTACTTTTAACCATCGGATCTTCTCCTTTCTCCCCATCTATTTCATGGGAAATCTGATACCCATTTTCCAACACTGAACAGTGAAGAACAATTGCTGTCATTTGTAATATGGGTACCTCTGTGTCAATAATGCTGGCCACAACACTCAGCTCACTGGCAAAGATTTCTATTTAATTATAATAAAATGCTACTGAACTCTGAATAGTCTTTTAGGAACCATGGCTAAAGAATACACTTCACAATCCAGGCTGTTCAATTAATAAACTACCAGCCATGCGCAGTCTGCAAGAGCCCAGCAACTTTGTCCATTTTGCCTGCGGTGCCAAATGAGTCTGGAGGACAACAGTCAGTGGCTGCCTCAGCCTTCATTCAGAGCACGGCCCAAAGAATGAGATCCAAACTTCTCTGACAGCAGGGTAGGGCTGATTTAGTAAGGAAGTTAAATATGGGCACTATAAGGACAAAATTACAAAAAGCTTGGTAGTAATTATGAAAACAAGACTTGAAAAGACCATTAATTTCTTTAGATGAAGGAAATCAAGGCACCCACTACAGAGATTTGAGGAACACAACTGAATTTTATGACAAGAGCAGTATTTCTCCAAAGTAATTTAAAAGTGGATGACTAGCTAAAAATAACTAGCATAAAAATATGGTCAAAGAAAAGCAGGAATACAAGTCATTAGACTAATGACCCTTGCATTGAAGTAAACCAGCCAGGGCTCTTCTGAACAGAAATCAGTTATTTAGTGTTCTGCCAATCTGAAGAAACAGATGTGTCTCATCAAACTTGCAGCAGCACAAATATAGTTTAAGAAATCATTTTTCAAAGTGCATATAACTAACTTTTTCAGAAAGGGAAACTTTAAAACAGATAGAATATCAAATTATCCTTTTTAGAAAGTGTGGAAGTTTAGTGAGGTGTAGCAATTACAGACCAGGATTCAGTTATCTAAATCTTTCAGACTTGGGGGGAGCTGGAAATATGCCTCGTCTGTTGAATTTCAGGACGCACAGTCATTTATTAACATAGGCTTTGCAAAAAATGGGATAGGATTTTAGCTGAGGTCTCTGTGCAGGTGGGAAGTCTTGAGATAATTTACTTTAAATCTAAACTTACTTCCAAATGCAAGGACACCTGTTGGTTTTCATCTTGCCTACAATTCAGGTCGTGGCAACCACTTTCAGGTTTGTTTGTTTGTTTGTTTATATTCAACAGTTACAAATAAAGATTATGGTGGCAGAATTCTCCTGTGATTTTAAAATACTTTCTACCTAAAACACAGGTTTTTACTTGAAACAGCATTTGGAAACAACTCAGGAGTTAGGAAAGTAGAATTCTGTAGCACATATGCCTTTTAAAAAATACTGATTTTCAGAAAATAATGTTTTTATTTAAAATATCAGCAGACAGCCATTTTGCTGCTTACATACACTTCTCAAACAGGCAGCTGAAATTTTAAATACAGACTTTCATAAACACAAAAATACATTATGCAATATGAAATACATATTTGAAACTGGTGATACAGATGTTTGTCCAAGATCCTGTACTGCTAATTTAGCTGGCTGATGAAAGTGATGATAGTCTTCTGTGGAGCATTTTACTGACTTAGAGATAGGTATTAACTGAAGAGGTAAATATTTACTTTTCTACAAGTAATACACAGTAAGACAAAGGTCAGTGTTTTTCTCATGAGACAGGATAGCTAGATATTCATTCAGGTAAATTGCTATACTTACAGATGTTATTAAAGTAGATATATATTGTCACATTCCCACATTGTTACATCTCCAGAAATAAAAAGGTTAACATTCCTTATAAAATTGTCCCTGAATTACTTTTTTAGAAACTAACATTTAATAACGAGATGAACTCCAGGAAAAAAATAAAACCCCCTCCTCTCAAAACTTCTATATTGAGCAGTATTAGAATTCCGCTGCAAATAATTACTTGTCTATGTCTGTCTGGCTATTACAGTTAAATAATTGTTTATATAATCTTTAAGAGTGGTGTGTTCCAGGCAAGCTGAAACAAGTAATTGGAATGCGATTTCCTTAGTCTTTGGGCGTTTGTATTTAAAACTTTGCATTTAAAGTGGGGTTTTGTTTGGTTTTGTTTGTTTGTTTGCTTTCCCCCTCTCTTCACAGAATCTCTTCTCACATTTTTCTTCCTCAAGAATACCCATGTTTTGGCTCCATGTCTTTTGCAACATCTAGACAGGGTTGTAGAAAAGGGTTTACCTCTTAAAGCCAACTAGTCACCACCTCTCATTTCTGTCTTCCAGGAATATATCTCAAAACCTCAGAGCTAGTATACAGAAGGCCACTGTTTAATTTTACTATGACCCTCCCGGAGTTCATATGTTTCATAGTTCCTGAAGCGCAGAACAACTGGAGGAGATCACTGGATTGTGGAAAAAATGCTGAATGTCACGACTGATGTCTATATACTTTTTTTTCAACAAGTCATAGTCCTCAAACCTTAAAGACAATCTTCTAGCTGACTACTGGCTCAAACACGGGCAGATATTTAAACAGGATCTTATCTTCCTTACACAGTTTTCCACAGGAAAAGAAAAATATATGGGATTAATCTTGTTGTGCAGAAGGAAGGTTTCAAGAAGAGGATGTAATGGATCTTCAGCAAATTCAGATTCACGAGCAGGATATATGCAAGTCAGTATCAAGCAGATGCCATATTTAAGTTCTGATATTTTCCCCAGAAAATCATGTGGAGTAGAGTTGAGAAAGCCATTAACTGTATAAATTATAGAGATTTTTGCATTTTGAAGTGTATTGCTTAGTGCAAGAGGGTAAAATAAGTAATTTGACTTACAAAATAAGGATTAAAAACACTATCAATCCAAATAGCATCTTCCCCATGAAGCAATTTATTGCCGATGAGCACTGAAAGATTACTGGGGGGAAAATCACTCAATAAAGCTTAAACATTATCTGATTATCATTTGATTGTTTAAGAAAAGTCAAACATGGTGCAAAAGATTTTTTTGTAATTGGATATTTTTTCCTAAAAGCGTTTTGAGGTATTGGATGTGAAATGGTTGCAACTCTGAAAAATCAATTATGGCTATTATCCTTAAATTATAAACTAATACATTCTTAGTGCACAATTAAAATACAGAAGGGAAACAAGTTTGTCCACGAACCACTGCTGAATCTTTAAACTGATGCAGATAACAGCAGAAGGAGATTTCTCTCTAGTGCCTTAGTTTACTACAGATGCTTTAAACACTTCTTAGGTTCATTAATTGTGTTTGCAATCCATCAAGAAAGATACAAACCCAAAATGCATAACCATCCAGTTGATGAGACTTTATTAAAACTCAGTTCAGGCCTCCGTAGAGTTTTAGTTACTCATTTTCAGACAGCAAAGTTACAGACTACGTTTATAGGGAGCGAAACTAAGATCTTCCCTGCCTGACACAAAAAATGAGACAACTGAACATACAGACTAACTTAATACATTCCAGTGTTTATATTGCCACTTTCAAACATCTCTCCTAAAGCATCAATCACATGATAAACCATAGTACGGTGGTTTAATTTGTTGAACATATACAAGAATCTTTGGACAAGTTCATTTCAAAATGATGGCAATTATGCAGCACAAGTTTAAGCAGACACGTGGGTTACGTGTCTAAGGAACTACTGTCATTACGATTCCATTGTATGCAGTGCAAAAACCACTTTGCATTAAGCTGTGGGAAATACTAAAGAAAGGATTTGTTTTCCTTTCCTGCTTTTTTTCCCTGCGTAGACTCCAAACAGAAATACTTGGGCTCAATCGTGCAAGTTTATACATATACTTTACAGAGATTAACTGTTCTGCTGAAATCAGTGAGACTCTTCACACGTGTATAATGAACTATGTAAGTAACGTATTGCAAGCTCGGAGCCTTAGCTACCAACATGCAAGGCGAAAAAACTGACAGATAAACAGAGTGAAATGGAAAATGTTTGATGTGCAAAAATATTTCACATTATATAATTTCTATTACAAATATGAGGAAAACATACACATGCGGTACCATAAGCCCAAAATATCTTCAGGAGACCTTGGTGCCCATTCTAGTAACTGCTCTTCAGTTAAGAATATCAGGAATAAGATATAGGAAAACCACAAGGATAGAAGAGAAGAGGAAAATAGGAGAGGAGGAAATAAAGAACACTTAATAGTGATGTAAGTATCTCTTCAGTCATAAACACAGTTCAACCTCTATATATTAAAAAAAAAAATAAAATTTGTTTGAGCTATTTTGCTAGCGGGGGTGCTGCAGATGATATTAAAAAACAAATTTGTAAACTTTGGTACCGTAACGGGTGCAGGTGCCCCGGTGCTGGCAGCGGCGGCAGCAGCAGCGGTAGCAACAAGGG
>NW_008795259.1:10417905-10437227 GCF_000699145.1 Aptenodytes forsteri | reverse complement strand
GGCAGTGAGGAGCTGTTATTTGCTGACCGCAGCCCCCCAATCCCCACCCCCTGTGCCCCTCGGGGAAGGAGTCGGGAGGGAAGGGGTGAAGGTGAACCTGGGAAGAAGGAGGGGTAGGCGTTTCCCTGCAGCCCGTGGGAAGGCCCCAGGCTGGAGCAGGGAAAAGCGTGAGGAGGAAGGAGCGGCAGGGAGGAGCTGTTATGGGCTGACCGCAGCCCCCCATTCCCCATCCCCCTGTGCCCCTCGGGGAAGGAGTCGGGAGGGAAGGGGTGAAGGTGAACCTGGGAAGAAGGGGAGGGGTAGGCAGAGGGTGTTTTATGTTTTTGTCTTTTTTTTCTCACCATCTGTTAGGAACATCTCATTCCTTAACTATTGTACCAATTAGTCTTTATAGTATGAGATTGTATGAACTTTCAATAAGACTGAGAGAGCGATACATAGTTTACATTGTATACTGCATAGTCATGCTTAAGTAAGCATCGCTAAAGGACCCCAGCTCCTTGCAAGGAGGAGGACAGCTCCCACCCTGAAGAATAAAGGATACCCCTGGACTACCGAGATAATGCCAGCACCCTAGCCTCTCCAACACCTCTGTGAAACCCTCATATTATCTGGCATCACAGATAAGTACCGACTCCAGGGACACCTAGATCAAGAAAGAAGCGGATGGGTGATGATGCCATAGAATTATAGTTGCTTTGCAAAACTGTAGTATATGTGTTAAGTAGTGATTGATCAAGTCATGTACCTGAATGCTTGAAAGGTATAAGAACTGTGTGTAAAACCGCATTCGGTGAGCCCCAATATGAATAGGACACCTCATGCGCATGAATAAAACTACTCTTGTAATTCTATAATTTGCATCCTAGCCTCTCTCCTCGGTCAGCACAGTCCAGTTGCAAAATTTTTCTGACACATTCAACTCTATTTTTAATAGGCAAGAAATTAAATTCCTTTACACCAAGTTGAGTCTGTTTTGCCCATCACAGTAACTGTTCGGTGATGTCCCTGTCTTTATCTTGACCCATGAGCTTTTCCATCTTTTCTCCCCCTGTCCTGTTAAGGTGGGGCAGTGAGACAGTGGCTGGGTGGGGTCTTGCAGATGGCCACAGTCAACCACCACGTCAAAGTTGGCTGCAGTGGTAGAGGGCAGCAATATTTTTGCACACTAAACAAGGTGTTGGAGTCCATTCCCATAATCTGGGCTATCAAAATAAGCACAACAAAAATTATATAAAGCCAAGTAATTTGAACAACCTTTTTTCCTTTTGAACAGCCTTTTGAATTTGCAATAATTCAAAGCTGATACATAACATAGTTCACTCAGGTAATGCATAAGACAGTCAGCAAGTTTGAAGATGACACCAAGCTGAGTGGTGCGGTCGACACGCCAGAGGGACGGGATGCCATCCAGAGGGACCTGGACAAGCTCAAGAAGTGGGCCCACGTGAACCTCATGAGGTTCAACAAGGCCAAGTGCAGGGTCCTGCAGCTGGGTCGGGGCAACCCCTTTTTTTTTAGAGGAGGGCCACGAAAATGATCAGGGGGATGGAACACGTCTCCTGTGAAGAAAGGCTGAGAGAGTTGGGGTTGTTCAGCCTGGAAAGGAGAAGGCTTCAGGGCAACCTTATTGCAGCCTATCAGTACTTAAAGGGGGCTTATAAGAAAGATGGGGACAAACTTTTTAGTGGGGCCGTAGCGACAGGACAAGGGGGAATGGCTTTAAACTAAAAGAGGGCAGATTCAGACTAGATATAAGGAAGAAATTTTTTATGCTGAGGGTGATGAGGCACTGGCACAGGTTGCCCAGAGAGGTGGTAGATGCCCCATAAATAAAACTAGAAACCTTTGCAATAAAATTTAAAATGGGAAAGAGGTGGTGTTCTGCTAGTGTAGTGATGATCATGGTATATGGGGTTGGGGCAGGGCTCTCTGTATTCTTAAGGCTGCAAAGGCTAATCTGACATCAGGGACAAGGTAGGACTCTATTAACTAACAGGTCTGGGAAGAACCAGGAATCTAAACACTGCCACCTCCAGCTGGAGTGACCTCAACATAATTCCTGCTTGGGGGCCTCTGGAGTAAGAAAGGAAATATAATTAGCCCTGGTGAGAAAGCAAGAGTATCCAAGGATGAGTCGTTACTTGCAGCCACATTAATGTTACTCTGTCAATGTAAGATGGCTGAAGGGTAACCTCCACACACGTGTGGGGAGGCAAGTACTCGCATCACAGTCACCAGGCAATTTAACACTTAAAAGATGGGGCATGTATTTTGAGCCGATCAAACATGACAGTTGAAGTGGCTATAGTTGCAGGGCTCGATCAACTGATGGTTGACACTGAAATTCCTCACCATGTAAGCAGTCAAAAGCTTTTAGTTCAATTATATGCAATGTCATTTCTACTGTTGTATCAGGCAGACGCTTTAGTAATTGATTTCCAGAGTAAAAGAAGGAAGGGTATCCTGTAACAGGGGGATTAGTGCTGGCTGCAAGCACATATTTGTGCTATACTTTCCAAGGGATGATTTAGTAGTGTACTTTGTTTATCTCAGCAAATATTATCCCACCACCATCAATACAGCCATTTGCTATAAGGCATAATCTTACCTGCAAAAGCAATGCCTTTTTAATATCTAATACACCCTTGTATTAAACCAACTCTTGTTTATTATACCAGTGATATAAAAGAACATCAAGTTAGTTCCTTCTTTCATCTTTATTGTTGGGTTTTCTACCATGCTGTAGTAAGATAGCTCCACATTGTGCTGTTTTTCATGCCAAGAGGCAGTACCCATCATTAAAGCCCTGTGATCTTAGTACACTGCTAGTTTCAGCCACAATTCATCTATACAATAATTACTATTTATGGTTGTGCTTGATGTGAAGGAATAAAACAGGTATACATACATAATCCCATGGCTTTGTTTAGGAACAGTGATTTCATACAAAAGTCATGAGGTTTGCATTTCAAAATGTGATACTTGTATGACAGACAATGATTGGTAACAAAGCACTAACTATTCCTATCAATTTTTCTGTTCAATATGCATTGGAATGGCGCTGTATTTGCCTTATACCATGACAGAAGATCAACGTTTTGCTATGGGACTACAAATAGTATCAGTTCTTCAAGCAAATATCAAACATTACCATCATTTAAAAATGCATAATATTTGTCTTATTCATGAATCAAGCAGCAGCTACTGGCAAAATCTGTGTGATTGAGTTAATTTTACTTCTGTTTTCAGATAGGTTAGTTATTGATTAGTCAATTTAATCATAGGTGAGAACTTCCAAGATACTGTTTCAGAATAGGGGTAAGCAGATCTAGAAAATGCACAATTCAGTTCATGATGTTGTAAGGTTGGCACCTCTTCTGTATGCTAAGGTTTTGACACTGCAGGCTGCAAGGTAAACTTTGAGATAAATATCTAAACAAGCTAGTTCAGGTACTGAGAGTAGTCTAACTCTCAAAGAACAAAGATCTACTTCAGATTTCTTTAATATAACTTTGATATACTGTTGTCTGAGGATAATGTACACCATGTGTTTATTTTACGGGTAGATTTTGCTACCCAAGCATATCTGGGGATCAATTTTTCAAAGTACTTGCATTAAGTGATCAGCTTCCCATTTACTTCAAGTTTGAAGGTACCTGGGCAACACTTTTATGTAGATACTAAACTTTTTTTGAAACTGGACAGCATTAGGTGCCAAAATGCCTTGATAGTCTGGTGCTTTAATATTCATTTTTAGATGAAATTTATTCATTAACGGTACTTCAAAATTATTTTTCAAAAGGAGTAGGCTTCCTTGGTGAAAGAACAGCCCTTACAAATCTTCTGATGAAGGTCAGCATAGAAAAGGATTTTTGACATAGGACTTAATGGTGCAAAAATTACTGAATGTGGTGAGAAAGTTTGCAGGTAATACCATTGGCCTGGATAACTTTCCTATCGATTTTTGAGTAATTTTTCTGTACTTAATTTACCCACTTTTACTAGAAACCTTTAAAAGTAATCATAGCTCAAGGCTAGCTGCCAAATAGATTGAAAACTGAGCTTATTTCAGTGCACCCCTTCTGTACAGATTGCTCTTCTGCTATACACCCACCTCTATGTTGAATAGTCCAGAATTTCTGCTAAAGTTCTGCTCTCCTAAATGTCCTATATGTAAGCACAATCTTTTTTTATTAAAGACACCTTATAATAACCTCTTCCTCATAGAGCACCACTGAATTGCTCTCTACGACAAACTCTTCATAAAATAAGATACAAGTTTCTACACGGTTCAATTGAGTCTACTTATTTTCCATACTTCCAAAGCTATATATGGAGACTTATTACACTGAATAACATTTCTTTGGCAGTCCCTAATACAGTGTGGGTTTACTTGCTCCTGCATTACTACAAGACTCTATATTTTTATTTTACTCTTTGGTGGGAAGCACAAGTGACAAGACTCCACTGCAGCTTCTCCTCTTTGTTGGACTTTTAATAATTTCAAGTTTGTTACTACTCATTGAGACTGGATTTTCACAGATACCAGTTGGTGTTCCTGAAACCCTAATATTTGATCTCTAGAAGCTTCATCTTCAGCCAAACTCCATACTGGAATCCTTATTGTACAGTATCTTTTCTAACAAGTTACTAAGAGTTGAATGACTCAGCTTTAACAGTCCTCAATACACAGTTCTGGATAATACCAGAAATCAGTGCATCACTTCTCAGTAGATGACTCAGATAATCCATTTAAATTGGTTTTAAACATGCTAGCAGCAAAAGAAGCTTTAAGGAAAAAGTTGTTTCTTGAATTTCCTTTATCTGATTAATTTCATCCTGTTATCTAATTCCTAGTATATATAATCCATTTCATTCTGCTGCCTACTTACTACCATGTAAACCAAATAATCTTAAACACTATTATAACAGGCTTAGAGCCAAACGTTGTTGTGTCTGCTGTACGGTTGGTGTCATCTTTTTTTTAATTTGCTAAGATCGCTCTTCTTTCTTTTGCTTGTAAGCAGGTTCAGTGCTTGTATTATAGATTCCAGGTAGATGCTTAAGAATATAAGGAATACTCTCTCAGTATAGATCTAATATATAGATATATTAGGTTCTCATATTTTTAGGTTTCCCGATGCTCTTTATATCAATTTTTGTTCTCTTTTATTGAAAAGAATGTTTTCACAATGATAATATATAACAGCCAGCTAGGCATATACTTTAAAGTATAGATTTAGTAGCACAAACTCTACAGAAAATTCTTCCTCTCAAATTAGAAATCCATTGATCCATAAACAGTTGCAAATACAGAGACATTACTTTGATGGAAGCTTGTAAAAGAGTGGAGAAAATCTATCAGTCTACTTTTAGACATGGGGTTGGCTACCAGAATTTTCAGGATGCCCATGCACACTGAAACAGCAGTCTAATTTTCATTGACTTCACAAGGATCTTTATTCAGCAAAGTGTGCAATCTAATATAACTTTTACTTTTTTATAAGGAGTTTGGACAGGTCAGATTGAATTCTAGGATGAAATACCTGATTTCAATAGCTCAAACATTCTGTAAAAGGACAATACTGCATCAATATGCAAATTTGCACTAGGAAGCTTTATCAGCGCACAAAAAAAAAAAGACTGATAATATAGCTTTAATTCTATTATAGCTGAAGTAATAGGAGAAATTAGATTGTATATGGATTAAGCAATATTTCATAAGTAGAAATATCAGTCCAGTCAAATTACAAGCCTAAACTCTTAATCTCACTTGCATCATTAAAAATGCACAGATTATATGTACTCTGCAATGCAGTGAAGTCATTTCCCAGAAACAAATGCTATTGAATCTTACAAACTGCTAGATTCAATATTTACTAAATCCCCTGATGTAGGTAGTATAATTTTTACATTTTTAAAAACAGACTACTTATAACACATTTTTACAGTAAGATGGTGTATAACGGCAAGCACACAGAAGGAGTAAGTGGTGAGAGAATCTTGTCCACCAGAAAAAGTTTCTATGGAATCTTACACAGAATTGTGTAGAAACCCAGCATTAGGGTGTTAATGGAGTTACTATCAATTTACAGTACCAAGCAAGGATTAAATCTTTGTAGAACCAAAATCTGGATTAGCAATGATCACTTGTTAAGCGGTCCAACTTTTTTACCCAATGTTCAGCTTTGGATGGTGAAGTTGGTAAGTTTCTGCCTCTAGGACTTTCGTGCTGCTTTTCTTACAACTCAAGGCCTCAACATTTAGTTTTACTGATAATTGATTTTTTCATATGACAAGAAAAATACAATACTACTGGTCCCAATGCTGAACACGGAGAGACAGATGGAAATTATAACTGGTAGGTCTGGGGGAAAAAAAGCACTAAGGCAGGCGAATGTCCATTGGCCTTTATAGAGTAATACACAATCCTGTAAAGCACTTTAGCCGTTATGTTTTTGAATTTTGAAGAAGATTACCTGAATTACCTCTGTGCCCTTAAGGAAGGGCATAATAATAGAGGCAAAAGCTATGTAAAATAAAAATACAAACTACAAAGCAGGGTGATCTTACTGCATGTATGCAGCAGGAGCAAGCCCTACCTTCGATGACAAGTGGGTCCACACACCACATCACACACTACAAAAAGGTTTGTCACAGAGCCACATAAAGGAAAAAAGATCACAAACATTCAGACAAGGGAACTTACATTATCTTTTCAAATTCTGATGCCGTCCTGGAGAGTCAGGATATTGGAATACCCGAGCTACTTGCATCATATCAGATCTCTCAAATGTCCAATACACTGTAAATCATGTGATAGGATGGGCATCAAGTGCATCAGGTGCTTTATGTAGTAGTAGTTTCTTAGGACTAGTCACATGACTTCCAAATTTCGGTTTAGTTCTAAATCAGAGACTGTTAAACTTTACAGTGGTATAATGTACACCACCAGAGTATTTTGAAAATAATGTTCCTACATTAAAATACTTCAACAGTCTTACCTAGTGCAACTTTATATACAAATTAATTACTACTCTCATTTTTAGTTAAAGTACTTTTGAAAGAAATGGGAAGCAGATATAATATGCTGAACACATAGTAGAATATTAACACATCTTATCGGGGGCATCTAGAAAACATTTTACCAAAATGGTTTTGTAAATGATGACAGGTGCACAGACAGATCTGCTATCACACACTTTGTGACTGTCTGCAATCACAAGTTCCACAGACATTTTAGTAACTATTCCTCCTTTCTATGTTGTATAAGAAAGGTAAACAGCACCTCGGTCTGTTCCCCCCAACTCTAATTCCTCTCCTAAAATCAACACTTGTTGCCCAGAACTTTGGCCAAAGAGGTCCAGCTATATGTTTCAGTCAATTTTAGGATTTGAGATATCAGAGCTACATGCTGAGTCCAGCAGAATTGCTCAGAAAAGAAAACCAAGTCTGTTCTTAATGTTTGCAATTGATTTACAGCCCATCAGTATATTGCAGTATTTCAAATTTTTGTCTTCTGTTATATTATTTCTCTGTGTTTATAGTTAAAAAATGTCGTCTATGGCCCTAACCAACTGCTAAAATTTAGTAAGTTCCTCTGGAGGCCTTCATGGCAACCTGCATGTCATTTTATAAATGGAACTTTATCATACATTGCATAATACATTGCAACTCTTAGATGTAGCAAGACCAAACTGATCTGCAGTTTTCTTACTGATCTTGACTGCCTAAGATGTTAACAAGTTGTTAATTAAAAAGGCTGCAGTAAGTAATAAATGATTTAATATTAACATCACAGCTCTATCTACTTTACAAGCATGAATGTATTCTTTAAATTCTCATATACGTACATATATTGGTGGAAGATCTGTTCCAGATTTTCTTTATTTATGTTTTGCTGTGCTTTACCAAAAATATTTTACTCAGATGTTCTTTTTTTTCAAAAATTACATTGATACAATTGAGATATACCGGTATGATTCAGTTGCCCCAGTTTAACATTGGAAACAATTAGAAAGTAGTTTAGCGATACTGTATCCGTTACATCCTCTTGGAATTCCCATGCTAGTAAAAAAATACTGCAACAGATTTTCGGATGACTTGGCAATTGCAGGTCTGCTTTCCCAAAGGCTAGCATATATTGTTTTAGTCCTTGTAACTGCAGACAGGATGAAGAATTTACCATATTATTTCAAGATAAAATTAGAACCATTTATGCACATCACTTCACAGAGAAAAAAGAAGGAATACATGCCCTAATTCTTAAGTTCTTTGGATTTATTTTACTATATCACACTTCAGTATACAGGTGCATGAAAAAAGAGATGGTAAAGCAGGCATTCTGATTTGTGGTATGCAAAAGAGAGCTTTGCTTAATGACGCAAAACACAGAGTTTTGAGGGAAAGAATCCAATAACTTGGGCTGCTGGAAAGCAGTCTTAAGAAGAAAGGACAATCGAGTTACTGAAGTATACTTGCCAACTAGTGAAAATCAGTTTGCAAGTCCAGCATAGGATGTTGGTGTTGCATCTTTTCAACAGTCAATCCAGATAGAGTGTTTTGCAGAAAAAATGTTAGGGCCTATCTGAAGCAAAGCAAAATCAAATAGACAAACAAAAATGTGATCAGAACTTGTTAGCAAAACCACACCATGTTAAGAACCATCAAAAAAAAGTGAGAGGAGACATCTGGAAAAAGTGAAAACGAAACCCAGCAGGTTGTACAGAATCCTACTGGTCAAATTCTTAACACTTTGTAATGTAACAAAAGATAAGGTGGTTTTAGGGATATAGTTTGTTTTGCCAATACACCCGGAGACAATATTTAGGTCCTAAAGCTGGGAAGAAATAGAAAACTAGTATAAGTTCCTGAAGACTAGCTTTAATGAAATAAAGGGGTTTATAAATCAAAATGAAAGAGGAGAGTATTATTATATAGAAGAGTATATAGGAGAGTGTATATGTATGTACAGAGGGATATTCTTATCAGAATAAGAATTTTTCTAAGCATCATTTCACAGATAGGGGAAAGGCATGTAGAATAAGGATGAACATTAGTAGAAAGAGAATCAAGTGTTGCCTAATCTAAAGGTAGTACCCAGATTAGTACCCAAACTTCAATATTTTCCCAGTACTACAAATCTAATTATTTTAATGTGAACAAAAATAAATAACAAAATAAATAACATGTTCTACTGCACTTAAGAGTATACCTCTACAGATCTGTGTAGATTATTGCAGATTATCTGAGCTGACTGGATATGAGACAGCATCTGTAAACCATACTGCCTGATTATCTTGGTCCTTTCTAGTAGGCTGAGTTCTTGTCTGTGGCACAAATGTGTGTGCCAGAGTGATGCAAAGAGATTACACACATGCGCTACATCTGGCTCATCCTCAAAAGCAACAGACTTAGTGCACAATCACTGGGCACTCCTTTCAGCTCCTGGACCTGGAATAGAATCATAGAATTATAGAATCATAGAATCATTTAGGTTGGGAAAGACCTTTAAGAACGAGTCCAACCGTGACTAAATAGACAAAAGCATGTGCTAATGGAATGCAACACAGCCTACTCCTTTATGTCCAAATACAGAGCTTAATGTACTTCAACTTCAGCTGAGACATAAACAGCCCATGAACTTCAGTGGAAACGGAGAACTTCCATCTTCAATGTTTTCTGAAATATATATTAAGATGGACTGCGGCATCAATACTAAAATGACAATGATGTCATTTAAAATCAAAGTACATAAATTTGAGTTACTGGCCTTTTATCTGAGCTGACTGGATATGAGACAGCATCTGTAAACCATACTGCCTGATTATCTTGGTCCTTTCTAGTAGGCTGAGTTCTTGTCTGTGGCACAAATGTGTGTGCCAGAGTGATGCAAAGAGATTACACACATGCGCTACATCTGGCTCATCCTCAAAAGCAACAGACTTAGTGCACAATCACTGGGCACTCCTTTCAGCTCCTGGACCTGGAATAGAATCATAGAATTAAATAATCATAGAATCATTTAGGTTGGGAAAGACCTTTAAGAACGAGTCCAACCGTGACTAAATCAAAAGCATGTGCTAGTGGAATGCAACACAGCCTACTCCTTTATGTCCAAATAAGAGCTTAATACAGCCTACTCCTTTATGTCCAAATACAGAGCTTAATGTACTTCAACTTCAGCTGAGACATAAACAGCCCATGAACTTCAGTGGAAACGGAGAACTTCCATCTTCAATGTTTTCTGAAATATATATTAAGATGGACTGCGGCATCAATACTAAAATGACAATGATGTCATTTAAAATCAAAGTACATAAATTTGAGTTACTGGCCTTTTAGAATGGCTTGTGGTACAGAAGAATTTTCTAATAGAAACTTTAAGATAAAAAGAAATATTTTTTCATAAAAATATAATTACTTTCACTGCCACAGCAAGTTCTCAGCAAACAAGTAAATTTGATCCTATACATATAAAGAGGATCAAAAGATACCACATAATCAAATTCAAGAATGATAGCAATAACATTGTATATTAGATTCAATAATGTGGCTCAGGAAATCCCCAAACCACTAAATCCCAGAAGAAAACATCTGTAAACTTGCCTTTTTCTGTAAGCATTTGCTATCAGGCAGTCACACACAGGAATCCTGACTAGACCTTTATTCTGACACAGTATATGCCTTCTGTGCTAGACAGGCTTCATGTAAATGTTCTAAGTTAAATTTTGCTCTTTTTCTTTAAGTTTCTACTCTTCTCCTTCTGCTGAAGTCATATGCAGTTAATCCATCTGTAGATTTATAAATTTTATTTCTAGTATATCAGATCAACGTATTTTACGGGTTGTAGCACACAAGCTCACCTACCTCTCCCCCAGCCTCGCTGTAGCCAAGCACTGCTGGCCTGTGCCGCTTTCTGCATCCAGTTCCCATGGGAATTCTCTACATCTGCACCACTAAGCATTCATTTATTAAGTTGTTCCCCTTCCCCAAGACCTTTTCCCATCCCTCCCTTTACTAAGCCCCTAAGCCTGCAGTGTTTTCAGTAACTCCATTACTAACTCCTTCACGTAACAGAGAGTAGGCTGTTACCTGTGTCTCCCAGTGCAAGCCATACTTTACCTTGGACACCTTCTGACTTGTCAGACCTACTTTGGGGCTTGGTACACCAGTGTCACAGCAGGGCCCGGGGGGGCAGGAGGAAACACACTGGGCAAAGTGTCGCCAGACAGCATAATGTATTACATTTGCGAAGTTACTCTTACAGTAGGAAAACAAAGGGCGAAATAGGCTGACTGGCTACATAGGCTTCTTTTTCATTTAAAAAAAAAAAGCCAATAAAAGCAACAGGGATGTGATGATCCTGTCCCAGCTCCATTGGGCTGACTGCCACAGTGTTTGGTCCAGTGGCTGTAGCTGGACTGCCAGGCAGTTAGAAGAAGGATGGAGCTGCTTCAGTGGTTCCATGAGCCAGCGAGACTCAGCAACCCCCAGAGGTACCCTCCACCTTTCACCAACACTGCTTCCAGATCAGCAGCTATGTTTACGCAGCCTGGAGGAGCCACAATGTGATAAGGCTCAACCCTCCTACTGCCAGTGGGCCAGGTGGTTCACTGCCAGTGTACGTGTAGCCATGCCCACTGTAGTCACTGCCACTTCAGTATCTGGAGCCCTGTGTCTCCTCTGTCTGTCACACAATTAACATCCTCAAGAGAAAGACAGGGGAAGGAGGATTCAGAGCAGCAAGTACCCTGGTGCACCAGCACTTACTCTTTCCTTGCTGTATTCGAAGCCTGCCTTGCAAACATTGTACTTGTGCCCGCTCCTACGCACACGTCCAACTTCCCGGGTGTGCCAGCCATGCCTTGGCTACCCTGACAGCAACCTGACAGCAGACTGAGGAACACTGCCAGGACACGGAAGGATCCTATCTTCACCCGTGCCACCTATGACTAGGAGTCTGCTTTTGCTGGTTGGGGCTGCTGCCTACACGAGTACGTCAAGGGAACCTTCTGTTTTGTGCTCTGATACAAGGTGCCATTGTAGGACTGGTGAGAGAAAGTTGTACAGTATCACAAGAGTGATACATCCGTGCCTGGCTGTGTATAGATGCCTACTGCAGTCTTTCCAGATGAGAGATGCTTCTTCCTAATATGCAGTCACTTTCTGGGCTCTTGATGGGTACAGATTTCAGCTATAAAAGTACAAAATCATGATGGGAGCAAGCAGTGCTCTCTGCTACAGCAGCCATAGCAAGCTGCAGGTTACACAGATGTTGACTCAAATAGCACAGCCCATTATCAGCTCTAAGGTGTACTGTTATGAGTAACACTTCTCTCCTAGGCGTGCTCCAAGAACTGTGAGGAAGGGCAGCAAAACTTGACACTCTCTAGAGTTAGCCTCGGACCCTGCTCCTATGACAGCTGTGCTGGACCCCCAAGAGACCACAACTGGAAGAGGCCTGGAAGGTAGCCTCCTTCTCCAGAGGCCAAGGCAGAAGCAGGCAGGTGCAGCTGAAGTGTAGAATTGATGGCTATCAACTTTCTGGTGGGAGTGTAGGTCAAGACTTAGGTGTACAGGGTTGTCTGAGGCAATGGAGTAGAAGTAGGAAGACTACAGACTTTGTATGTGTGTGCACTTCATGCACAGGAAGCTGCAGATAATCTCTGTCTCCTCTGTATCAGTTTCTCCCTGATTCCTTTTGCTGATGCTGGGTCAGATCAGACTTAAAACAAACCTCTGTTTTGGGCTACAAATGGGCCAGCTTTGTTCACAGTTATTAATTCTGGTAGGATCTCAGGCTGAGGGGGAAACTACACAAGATGAAAAAGTATCAGAAAGTGGTTATCTTAAAAGCAGCTTCTCAGGAGAATTAAGATGATGGTGTCTTTTTATCACATCCAATCAAGAAGGCATACTAATCACACTTCCAGTGCAAGCAGTATAGGATTTGCTTACTTCCTCCTCTCCAGTATAGAAAACAGGAAATTTTATTTTATTTCATTTTTTAAGTTGTCTACTCTGACCCTACATAGCTGTAATCAGTTAAAATTACCAAAACATGTATTGATATTCAGAACTTTTTCATCTCGTATTGTTACTCAGTTTTACTGCTTTCTTAAGTGATCACTAGACATTAACTTGATTATTCATACGAGTAGAGTAGTTGAAAGTCTTTGAGATAGAACCACTGTGAAAACACATCTTTGTAAGATATCCTGAACACACCAAATGTCTTAGCAATATGCATGGGAGGACAAACAAACAATTCTTTCAGCATGCAAACATTGGCAATATGAGCATCAACTCCTGAACATGGCCTTTCTGCACCTTCCTAGCTGCTGCTGGAAGAAAAATCAGATGAATAGCGCATGACATTAGTTTCTGCTGATGAGAACAGGAACACTGAATGCATATAACATAGCAATCTCAATGAACATTCATACCATCGAGGAAAAAAAAGGTGCCCCTTTTTTGCCCTTGTAAAGGTATAAAGCAGAGACATAGCGTAGGTTCATCTCACGTCTAGGAGGGAGTAGGACACAAATATGGTGGGCTCCTGTTATCCAAGTCAATTCTTCCCCCATCTCTAAATTACACTTCATTTTTATTTTTTAGTGCCAAATGTGTCCTGACATCATAGTTCAAAAACATGTATTCTTTGCAGATTTTCCAAGTGAAAGATGTACTCTTAGCAGATTCTGAAGTCATGCATCATCATGTATTTAAGATACATAAGGATTTTTCTTAAGGTAACAGAACAAAGTTCAGATGGATTCAGATGGACTTTTCTGAAATATATGCTTGTTTGCTACATCCCTTATCGGAAATACAATTGTTGATCTTGTTATGACTTGTGCTGTACTTTGCTATACTAGTGACAATGTTGATAATACTGGTGCATCTTTTTTTTTAAATGACATGACTATTATGTTTCAATCAAAATGAAGGCTAATCATCAGGAACAGTAACCAGTTAAGTCAACTTTATTTTAAATTGCATTTGACTATGTTGTAATCAATTCAGTTCTGAGACACTAAGAAAAGCACATGATTTTATCCCTGATTTTATATTCCCCAATGGTCTGTTTATATTAAAATGACTGACAGATTTACAGCCTATTTATAATAAGTTTCATAAACCAGTATACACATACTGTTCATACAGAGAGAGCATTGAGAGACAAATCTATTCTGCAGCTACCATTAATTGTAAGAGAAATATTTTCATGTTAGATTGTTCAGTGAAGCAATCTCTTTTCTTCCTGATAACAGTTATCCCAAAGGAAAAATGAAGGAAAAAAAAAAGCAATCAAACAAAATACACTAACACTGCTGAAAGCTCCCCCTTTGTTTTAACCTCTAAAAACTCATCCTACAAAGGGACATCCAAGTCTGGGTATCTCACTTTTAGGAATAGGACTTCCAGCTAAGCTAAGCTTACGTCCCTTGGAAAGGAATTTAGACAGAATATTCCACGTAATCTGACAGGTATTCCCTAGTTGAATTGTTCAGGTTGAACCAACTACCATTTCATGCTGTACTAGTGATCCTCCTACCTGGCATTTCTAGTCTGGACAATCATTTTAACCTGGGAAGACTGATGAACAGTTACCTGTTTAGACACACACTTAACAAATTAAACACACTTCTTGATACTGTGTCTTAATAATTATGTGAGCAGCATAAATATATTGGATAGGTGTACTCTCTCTATATCTATATAATCTGTATATATATTTATAGGATATGTGTATTGTATACATGTATATATATAAAACCCAGAGATAAAAGACTATGGAAGTGAGAGTAAATCAGACAAGCAACAGATGGTGTTCATCAGGTTTTCTAGTTTAAGATAAAGACTCTAGGCAAGATTTGTGACTTCTACATAAATATCCATGAACTCTGAATTTTTTAATGATAAGAAAGAGTTTGATGAAGGTGTTGCAATCAAACCCATGTTACTAGAAGAAGAACACACCATACATATGGAGCTAAAAATTTACTATCGGTCAAACTTATCTATTTAATACAGAAAAGCCTTATAGTGAAGTTAGAAGTGTTGTACAAAAAATTCCTAGTATCTACCCCTTTTCCTTGGTGTTGTGGTCCTCTGGGTCCTATGAGGACTTTTCAGTATGGGAGAAACAAATACCAGCAGGGTATCATCCCAGTTAACAGGTGCCAGCTATTAATAGTAGCTACCCCAGTTAAATACTTTTTATCTTGAAACTAACTCGAGTCATCAAGTATATTTGGGATAGATACACAGCCTTCAATAACTAGGGGTGCCATATACTAGTGGTTTACCCAACCTCATTTGCATTTGTGGTCACAGTAATGATAAAGGAGGTGAGAAGCTATTTTGACTTGCACAAGTATGAACTATTTTCTGTGGCATTAAATATGAAAATACTTTTTTTTCTACATAGTGGAAAACACATTCCAGTCCTAGTGGTTGACACTACACAGGGTGCGCTACCCTATCCCTTGATTAGCAAAAACCAGACACTAGCCATGTTAAGGGTAAATCACTCTTCCATATATTCATCACCTAAGCTTCATTTTAGCAAGTTTGCCTAACTAACCCGAATTTTAACAAATGACAAAACCTTTCTATCCAAGAACCACCATACAATAGAGGAGATCATCAATTCAATAAACTAGAGAAAGGAGCTTTAGATTCTTTGATGGCAGCTGGTGATAAAAGCCCTCCACTAAGTAAAACACAATTCTTATCTAGCCAAAGGAGCTGAGAATTGATTGCTGCATTCTACTAATGGAAGAGGGAAAAGGAAGAAAAATGAACTGCAGTGTCTAGGCATCAGAGTACAAAACACAGGCAGAACTTGAAGTCCTAATATTTAGACAAAGCTACAACCTCACTGGCACCACAAACATTCATGACAAGTCACAAGATTGGAATTTAAGAGGACAAATACAGAACTAAAAAGGGAGGAATTGTTAAATATTAAGAAAGAGATATTTGTTCTAAAAACATCGTGATGAAGAGACTAAACTGTTTTTCTGGATGCATATAAAGGGAAAAGAACAAAGACTTGTAACAATAGAGACTCTTTTAAACCATGTTACCACAGTTAGGAAATTAGGTATTTTTGGCAACAGAAAGAGTGAGAGCTAGTGATAAAGGGAAACATTAATTATCCGATACCTGTTAGAAAGCAACACAGCCAGACACAGCTTCTAACAGAAGTTAGAGAATGCACTGGGGAGAATGTGAAACGAGTTAGTTTAGGAAACAACTGTCTCCAGTCTCAATTCCAACTGACAGTAGGTGGCTGAGGATTAGAAGGTGGAAGGTACTGGGGATGGTCACAGGAGGATCAGGTTCACAATTCTAAAGAAAAAGAAAGGAAGAAAGGGGCTGAAATAATAATAACAGTAATTTAAAAAAAAAGGATTTTTTTTTCAGAAATTTCCACTCATTTTGGAATCAGATGAGTGACATGGCAAGATTTGACTTTCCATGGAAGAAAAATACAGAATAATTCGCAGTTATTCAGAATAAATAGATATTTCCAGAAGCAGAGGAAGAGCATAACACTGTATTAAAAATACAATATAGCTAAACCAGGATTTCTGTTAGACTCGGGGAAAAAAAAAAGAAAGGATGTCATACAAAACATGAAAGCAAAACTACAAAATTCAGCAAGGGTCTACAGAACCAGCACAATCATCTAGGGATAAAACCTGGAAGATTAAGATTTTTTTTTATTAACATACAAAATAGATGATAAACAATAAGAGACAAAGGTTCTATAAATATATCATAAGCTTGAAGACAAGAAAGGAAAATGAAGATTTCTTATCAGAAAGAGATGATATAACAGAAAAATTTCAAGAAGAATATTGTTTTCATTGCCATATTATCTTACTCTTTGTGACCAGACAGCAAGTGTAGTTAATTCTAATGCTGAAACTCAAAATGAAAAGGTAAAAGGTATTTAAAAATATTTGATGCAATTAGATGGGCCAGGGTAGGGGTGGAGGAAAGGAACAAAACCTTGAGCACTTAGTGAAATAGCCAAAGTAGTATCTGAATCACAAGTCATTATCTTTGAGGTCTCATAGAAGAGAGAAGTCTCAGGGGACTGGATAAGGGCAAACCGTAACATTCCCCTGGGAAAGGGAAGACTTGAGAAATCATTGACCAGTCACAGTATTTTCAGTATGTGGAAAGATACTGGGAGAAGTTATTAAACAGCCCATTTATAAGCACTCTACAGGAAAATAAAGAGGTGATAAAAACCAGCCAACATGGCTTTCTCAAGAGTAAATCATGTCAAAACAATCTAATGTCCTCCTTTGACATAGTAACTTTTAATGTAATGGATAAGAAGGAAGTAGAAGATGAGAACGCTTTACTTTAATAAAGCTTTTTGCACAGTGCCACATGAGACCTCATAGGAAAGCCAGAAAAATACATCCTTACAGGCCCAGTCTGAACAAAGGATTTGAACAATATTGAGGATATGGAATACATGCTAACGTAAGGGATGACATTACTGCACAACATAGTATAAAAGCAAAAAGTAAGCCTAGACCTTCCTAAGCTAAACCACTAAACCTTTTCCTGTTTATGTCCTCTGGGTTCAGTGAAGGTGTTTGTTTATTGGAGGTTTTGAACTTAAGCTGAGCTGAAGATAAACTCTGGTTAGAAAATTCATTTTGCCTGTAGTTACAAGGAGGATGAGATGAAATTTTTAAAGTATCATAAGAAATAATACCTAATTTTTTTTATTAATTGTTAAGCAAGGTGACTCTTGCATAACCTCAACCAAGAAGAGCAACAGAAACCAGCCAGAATGAGGTAAAATCCAGTCTGAATTTGCTATGTCATTAATGGGATCATAAGGGTCACAATTTGAAGGGCCCAATTTAATGGGGTAACAATGAACTGTAATCAGCTGTGATCTGCCCAGTGGCCAACCATGTATGTAACTTCAGAATGATAATCCAAAAGGGAAGATTCCTCCACGGACACATGCAATGTGCATATTCTTCAGGACATTCAAAAACTCTAGAACACTGGCTCACATCAGATTACCAAACTGGCCAATTTAGTGCCATAGGACTTTGAAGGTTTTATAATTATTTTATGGTAAGTGAATAATTGATGTAAACACTGATTTAACCCTTATGCTGCAACAGCCCTCTGCGTTATAGTGTGAATTATTATTACAGCAACCAATTATAACAGTTTTGACCAACAATCACACAGGGCAGAATTTAACAAGCCATGGCCTATGCCAAAAAAACAGGCCAACAAATGTACCTGGTAAGTCAACAGATTCTCTACATGAAAAATGACAGTTACTTAAGTCAAGCACAATTCATTTCACAAGAAGTAAAGACACTAGCATTCTCTTGAATAGGCTAATCACCAAAGTTTTGTGTCATGAATAGAAGATAGAGTCAACCAGGAGAAAGAGGGAGGAAACACAGAATCGGAACATGAGGATAATAACAAATATCAGACATGGTAGAAAGTGAGACTCCATCCTTATTAATGCAATACTGAAACCTAACACTTCACACAAGTAGGAGACTGGTTTTCCTGTTACCTAACAAAATTGCAGTTCTGCCCAGTCCTCTGACCCTTTTTATTCCCTGGTCTTTTACTTTGAAATAGAGGTGTGCTGTTAATATAAAGCCTAGGTGTGCCAAAAAGAAGTATCATAGTTACAAATTTGGTTAGGAAAAGAGAACTCTTAACCATACGAACAGCATGTATGTGTATATGTATATGTATACGTATATGTAATCATAGAATCATAGAATCATGACAGGTTTGAGAGGTGGGCCCGTGTGAACCTCATGAGGCTCAACAAGGCCAAGTGCAAGGTCCTGCACCTGGGTCAGGGCAACCTCTGGTATCAGTACAGGCTGGGGGATGAAAGAATTGAGAGCAGCCCTGCCGAGAAGGACTTGGGGGTACTGGTGGATGAAAAGCTGGACATGAGCAGACAGTGGGCACTCGCAGCCCAGAAGGCCAATCGTATCCTGGGCTGCTGTCCTGGTTTCGGCAGGGATAGTTAATTTCCTTTCTAGTAGCTGGTACAGTGTTTTGGATTTAGGATGAGAACAAAGTTGATAACGCACCGATGTTTTAGTTGTTGCTAGGTAATGCTTACACTAGCCAAGGACTTTTCAGCTTCCCATGCTCTACCGACTGAGAAGGCTGGAGGTGCACAAGAAGCTGGGAGGGGGCACAGCCAAACTGGCCAAAGGGACATTCCATACCATGTGACGTCATGCTCAGTACATAAACTGGGGAAAGCTGGCCGGGGGGGC
>NW_008795259.1:10390327-10411515 GCF_000699145.1 Aptenodytes forsteri | reverse complement strand
TGGGGTGGGAAACATATTCTCTTGTTTACTTTGGAGGAGTAATAGGTTTCTTTCCTAATGGTATTTCTTGCTGTCTCTGCTGCATTTGCAGAGATTAGGAGATTTCTTGGACTGATTTTGAGAATGGTACTCCTAATATCCATCCCAAAGAGAACTAATTGCTGCAAATGAAGCCCCAGTATACAACCATAATTAACTTCACATGCAGCTTATGTTTATGCCCTTTGCAAAATGAAGTTATAGTATATGCACACTCACATTTCTTAAATGTTTCTTTGATTTGGAGGCTTTTTTTTTCCTGTATGACCAGCCTTATCTTGTCCAATCAATGCTGTTTGCATGCAGTTATTACACCTTGCTGCTGAAGGAAGTTAAAGATAAAAGGCACCACATTTGTTTTGGTGTTACATATTCACAGGTTTTGTGGTTTGGTTTTTTTTGTATTTTTTCCCAGGAACAGGAAAAATCATACTCCAAATAACACAAGGTTTCCATTTTTAGTCTCAGAGACAAAATGCACGTTTTATGAATAACAGAGTTGAAGAAGAAAATATTAAATATCAGACACACAATAAATGAAACACTCTGTTATGGTATCTAGTATTCTTCATCTCAAGTGACCTCTGCATGTGAACAGGGATATTTAAATTGCACATGGTCTCTTCATCCACCGTTGAAATGCATCTGTCTCTGAAGGGAAGCTTCTTAAATATTTGACAACAGTGTTTAATACCATCAGAGAAGGATATCTTAAATATGGAATACAATTGGTTGAGTAGGAATATGATCCAACATCAGGATGGAGGCTGTATTCTTACATAAAGTATTCAGGGATCTTCAGTGACAATTTCCAGAGCTATAATTTTATTTCATGTATGAAGAATGGATGTTTCATATCTTGCTTTCTCCTCTCCTGGTGATTTCAAGTTTACTTTAGAAATTCAAAGAAAACCAAATCACACAAAACTTTGCAGGTGATGAAACAAAGGCACAAAGCTTGTCCTGCTTTCATCCCATTTATCTCACAGCATCATTTACACCTGTGTAAGACAAATGCGCCTAACCCGGCTGTTCTGATTTAAAGCCCTTTTGCACTGAGACACTTTGTTGTGGCACAGACAAGACACAAGGCAGAGGAGAATACAGCTTCTCTTTCCCAAAATCACCCAGAGCTCTGGAGAAGACAGTTTTGATAACCAATTCTCTGGCCTACGAGATCAGGTGCAAGAGCATCCTTCCTTTCTTCTGGGGGATCCAGATGCCTGAAAGCCCATGCAGTCTTATCTGAGGATCAGGCAAGTGGCAATTTCAGCTGGTGTAGGCTGGCAGCTAATATAAACAAATATGAAAGCACAAACTCTTCTCCCATTTTGAAAGTCTCCTTCAAAGTCCCAGATAAGCTCAGGGGATATGTAGCATAAGTGCAAATCAGAGACTTAATATGATTTCCCAGTCCTCTCTACAGATATGTAAGTGCAAAGGAGTAAAGGAGAAACTGAAGCTGCTGAAAATAATTCAAGGAGTCCCTGAGCATTTAGACATTTCCCTTTTGGGGGGAGGGAAAGAAGCCATGAGCCTCTAGAGCTGCTGAGAGTTCCAGTGAGAAATAACGGTTCGGTCCTTGTCTGCTCATATATGAAAGGTAACCACAGAGAAAATCAATGGAGGAAACCTGGACCTGAGAGAAGGTGTTACTTTCTATTTGTCATAGGTAATAAGGAGACAGATGGGAAAGAAGAGGTATTTGCTGTGGATTGATTAAAACTCATTTTTGGAGAGGAAGAGAGATTTCCTTCTCCCTTTCCCCTGTCCCCCCAGTACCTGTGGCTGTAATTCACAGGGGCGTGGGTGATTTAGGGATGCAGTGTCACGGCTGATCTCTGTCTCAAGAGTGGTTCAAACCCATGTCTCAGATCAGAGAAGCTGCTGTGCTGTGTGCATGTATGTGTATGCATATGTGCAGTGTGAAATCCAAATTTAAATCCAAGTTCACTTCATTCCATCTGTGGTTTTAACTTATTTGGATGCTGTTCAAACCCTACAAAAATGAAAGTCTTGAACAAAGTTTCAAGTAGCAGAGGGGCTGGACCCGCCCCAGTCTGCAGGTCTTTTGAGAATCCTAGAATCATAGAATCATTAAGGTTGGAAAAGACCTTTAAGATCATTGAGTCCAACCGTAAACCTAACACTGCCAAGTCTCACTAAACCATGGTCCTAAGCGCCACATCTACATATTTTTTAAATACCTCCAGGGATGCCGATTCAACCACTTCCCTGGGCAGCCTGTTGCAATGCTTGATAACCCTTTCAGTGAAGAAGTTTTTTCTAATATCCAATCTAAACCTCCCCTGCCGCAACTTGAGGCCATTTCCTCTCGTCCTATCACTTGTTACTTGGGAAAAGAGACCGACACCCACCTCGTTACAGCCTCCTTTTAGGTAGTTGTAGAGAGCGATGAGGTCTCCCCTGAGCCTCCTTTTCTCCAGACTAAACAGACCCAGTTCCCTCAGCTGCTCCTCATAAGACTTGTTCTCCAGACCCTTCACCAGCTTCGTTGCCTGTCTTTGGACACTCTCCAGGACCTCATGATCCTCCATTAATTTTAGGCTAACCTTAGTAACTTGGGTTACCAAGGAAAGGTCAGCACTGGAATCAGGTCTTGAAGAAATGACAGTATTGTAGTTCAAGCATTGTTTGTATAAGCAAGTTTTGAAGTTAAATTCTGTAGATAACCCTTGGTTAGAAGATGTACTTGACTGGTTGTTACAACTTATAGAACTTCACAAGGTAAAAGGAAAAGTACTGGAGCAGGTAAGGAAGGGAAATGTCAGAGGGTCTCACTTAGTTTATGTATATGGTAAACCGGTAAATGATATGAATAAAAGATACAAGATACGGGGTACATATTTGCTAGCACTGAGAAAAATAGAGTAGAACCAGCCATGATGTCCAGTTCCCTGAAGAAAGGGTGGCCACTCAACATCTCTCTCTTCTTTAAAATCATGCTACTCTCCAGTATTTTCCAGTAAAAGCAAAGAAGTTCAACAGCCTAGATAAAAAACACTGTAAGATGGGTGCACAACAGGTTAAAAGTCACATTCAGCTAATACATATTTGAAATTCACTCAGGCTGCGTGAACATAAGATGTGAGACTTTTCCAAAGGCTTGGGATGGACCCAGTTCAAATCACTGTTTTCATGAATGATTCAGACAATGGAATATGAAATGTTCTTTGACATTTTGCAGATACCACCAAGCCAGGAAAAGAGTAAACATTCTCAAAGACAGATCTGAATCAGCTTGTCAAAATCATTCTTGACTCCAATTTAATAAGATGAAGTTAACAAAAGAGAAAAGCAATAGAATATAAAGCAGAGGGAAATATTAGATTGAGAGATAGAGAATAGCTGTCTCATAGTACTCTTTTAAAAAGAGATTTAGAAGCTTTAATGCACTGCAAATCAAGTCAATGATACTATATTGTAATAAAGGAAAGAAAAAGAAAAAGTAAAATACAAAGCTCAGTTCTGGGATGTACTTTACCTTATAAGCAATGAAATTATTCCCCTCTTGTCAGTTTTGCTAACGTCACAGCTAGAATATTCTCTTCAGGATATAGCAGTACATTTTATGAAAAATAAAGAATATCTGAGGAGACAAAAAGCATAATAGAATGAGAAAATAGAAAATACTGTGAGATACTGAAGATAACTTTTTTTTTTTAAAGAAAAAGAAGAAGAATGAAGGTATACATATCTTCCAAAATGCTCAGATGGTTGTAGCATACTGCTCTGATTCAATTACAGCTTTGAAGGAGAGCTGCCTAGATTTCTTCCCTAGTGGAAGTTCCCAAAAGTGGGCCAACAGTGAACAGAACATGTGCCCCAGTGCTGTTAGAAATGAACGGTACTTACTGGTTCTCAGTGTCTCACAGGGAAATAAAAAAGAATTTGCAAAGTCTGCAACAAGGAAGACAGAAGTATTAGGAAACTAATACTGGAAGAGGCAGGCACCAGAACAGACCTGGATTTTAAGAATTTAGACACATGGAAGCAGAATACTGCTATAGTCTACTCCAGTTCTACATGTCTATGATTTTAAGAGGCTAAAACTAAGGGGTGGACCTGCTTTTGTCACAATTTGATAATATTCAAAACATTCAGAAGAATGTAACTGACAAATTTCTAACATGAAATAATATTTTTTGAGCCAACAACTCTCTGGTTAAGATGCCATGCACTTAACTGTGATGAAAAAACTTCCTGTGTAGAACTAACTCGTGTCAATAGATTTAAGTATATCTGACCATGATTCCCTTTATGCTATCAGTTTTACCACTTATACCTGTGCTTGTTTGAAAGACTGTGCAGAGAGCAAGCACCTTCCATAGAGATCTGTAAAACACTAGTATGAGGGAAGTATGAATGGGAATACACGGGTGTTTAAGTACCAGAAAAAAAAACAGAACAAAAAAATGGCATATATTTAGAAACAGGACATGACTGACAACAAAAAGCTGATGAGGACTGAAGCAGGTATGTGTGCAACAAAACTACACTACAGATGACTTTTCAGTAGAAGACCTGTACTCTTATAACAGATGGATGGCAATAATCTTGCATGTGTGATTCCTCTTCTTGTCATTTCAACAGGAAAACAGACTTTAGCCATAAGATACGGAAAATAAGGCAACGGGCAGCAACCTTGCCTCGGATTTTTAGGGAGGGAAGTGAGGGATGGAAGACCTCAGGGATGAAAGCTCAGACCATATCAAGTGTTGACTCATAAGAACTATAAAATATTTTAGCCAAAAATCAGTTCATTGTCACCAGTCAAGAAGAACTTAAGAGATGACTTGATAGCTGGCAACCTTATCTTCCATGTCACCACAGGTAGTGCTAATCTAACAGGATATACACCTCTTGGTGCTAGCATGAGAGAATGAATGAGTGTCCTGGTTTCGGCAGGAACAATGTTGATAACACACTGATGTTTTAGTTGTTGCTAGGTAGTGCTTACACTAGTCAAGGACTTTTCAGTTTCCCATGCTCTACCGACTGAGAAGGCTGGAGGTGCACAAGGAGCTGGGAGGGGGCACAGCCAGGACAGGTGACCCAAACTGGCCAAGGGGACATTCCATACCATGTGACATCATGCTCAGTATATAAAGCTGGGGGAAGAAGAAGGAAGTGGCGAGGATGTTCGGAGTGATGACGTTTGTCCTCCCAAATAACCGTTAGGCGTGATGGAGCGCTGCTTTCCTGGAGATGGCTGAACACCTGCCTGCCCATGGGAAGTAGTGAATGAATTCCTTGTTTTGCTTTGCTTGCGTGTGCAGCTTTTGCTTTACCTATTAAACTGTCTTTATCTCAACCCACGAGTTTTCTCACTTTTACCCTTCCGATTCTCTCCCCCATCCCACTGCGGGGGAGTGAGCGAGCAGCTGTGTGGTGCTTAGTGGCTGCTGGCTGAGGTTAAACCACAACAATGGGTAAAATACATGAGGGAATGAGTGTGAATGACTGAAAACATTTTTGTTTAAAACAAAAATCCCTTTCCATAAGATCTTGCTTTGAGTTTTCTTACATTTAATTCTTACTCAACTTCTGGAACTCTTATTCAAGATGAAGTCAGAATAAAGTACAAAACAATCATCAAACAATAGTTTTCTACTTGTGACTGAGTAAACAGTTTCATTCACAAATGAATTGAAAGAAAACATTTTTTTTTTTGGCTTGAATTAAGTTCCATTTTTTGCTGGTTACAGAATTTATTTCTTCTGTAATTTGTGCGGGTATTCTAGATGCCTTTATAGCTGCGAGGAAAGATTGTTAGAGGAACTTAGTTGCTAGGTAATAGTCCAGAGACAGCATAATAGTTTCATAAATAAAATTTGCTGCGACTTCAACTAGAAAACTTAATTTTTGAGAAATTATCATTTTTCCCCATATACATTATTTTTTAAGTTTACACTATCCAACAGGTGAAATTAAATTATTTCACTAAAATGGACTTCAGAATATTATCTCCTTCAGCAGCAGGATTTTAATTTTCTTTAAAAGAATTAGTAATTTTAATTGTTCTTTTTTTTTGTTTCCATGTAATTATTGTTTTTAAAATGTTTAACATGCCAGAGATGTTATTAATAAATTCCATGTTAGAAATCATGTCCTCTCTTAGTCTCATAATTGCATACAGGAAATGTAAAAGCAAAATTTCTTGTTGCAAGCAATGCGTAGGCAATTTTATACCACATATATCTGGTCCTTCATATTCATTGAGTTCACTAACTGTAGCCAAGCAATCACTACGTCTGCCTTGGCAAATATATTTTCCCTCTTCAAAACTCTGACTTAGGGAAGCCAACAATAACTCTGTTCTGTGTGTAAAAACTCATTGCAAGATTAATTTGAAGTGCTGAAGTTTTCTCTTGAATTTGGTCTTAGCATTGTGCATACTGTGATGAATATTGATCAGAAATTTAGAGCCTTGCCAGCAATCTTTTCCGTGTCTGATAATATTTCTCTAGGACAATGAGGTGAGATGATTAAAATGAATCCTAGTGGCTAAGAGGAGCATGAAATGCAAGGCTATAAAGTCAGTACTGCCAATTTGTTTGCAGGCCATGCCCCTAAGTCAATTGGAATATGTGTGAAATAAAGCCATTAAACGTAATTTATATTCAGTGGAGAAAAGCTGTGGAAATATAATGTGTAGCTTCAAGCTTTGCCTTTATCATCTCCTAAAATAGGCTTTACTAACTAACACTGAAAATTACTCTACTTTTTTTTGGTTCCAGTTTAAGTTGGATAAAAGCAACTCTTTTTTTCACATTCCTCCTGACAGCATGCAATCTGCTGCCTGCCTGAAACTCTTATCTACATTTACTCTTTATTTGCCTTTTATTTCAAAAGCCCCATCACTTTGTTTTGGTCCTCCATGAGGACAATAACATGCATCTCTATCTCCGCAACTTTCTAACAGGTAATAGTCTCCTAGTTGTGCAACTACTTCATTTTACTTAGGAAATATAGCAAATTTAAGCCACTTTAACTCCCAGGTCTTAATTCCCTACTGGAGGAGATACATAATCTATTTAAAACAGGGATAAAAGTGCCATGAGATAGGGCTGCAGAGTTCTTCACAAGATGTATTAAAATTTTTAGTAAATTTTTTCTTAGTAAAAACATGGAAATTTTTAGAAAGTGGAAAGAGAAATTGCGAAGTATGAAAACATTGGGTGGAGTTTTAGAAGTCTGTAAAGCTAAAAGCAAATTTTATTTATTTTGTAACTTTGCACAAATTCTTTAAGGAGATTAAAAAATCTTATTGCCACTTCTCTTCCTAAAATGCAAAGAATTTTATATGCATAAGAATGAAGAATCCTGGGCATTTTTAGAATTGATGTTAAGATCTTGTTTTAGCTGTCACTTAACTAAGACAAATGTGTTTTTGTCTTAATCTACATGACTAATGCTATATCAAAGTCAGAGTTCTTTAAATCTGACAGAAACATCAAATTCTGTTAACTTACACAATATATTTTTGCTATGGAGTCAGTTATCCTATTTCCATATTTATGTTTTGTGAACTTAGATTAAAGAAGAGATCAGGCTTGTTTAGAGTGATGAACTATGGAAGCATATGAACGTATTTTTATTTGTGTCAGTATAATTGTGTGCCAGCTAAAATCGGAAAAGAGGGAGAGGACCAAAAGGACGACTCAGTTATGCAAGAAAGTAGCGAAGATGAGACCAGATGCTCAAATCTATCAATACACAAGTCAGTTTTCAGCAATTCAGTAAGTTTTCCATAGACATGCTGATCTCTGCTGTTGGCGAACCACTGCTAAAGTCTGTTTTTCCTGTATTTCTCTCTCAAGAGCCCATTTTTCTTGTTGCATTATACTGAAGATCAAACTGTATCCCTTTGAATAGTTCAGGACACTTTCTAAATATATGCTTGTCAACTTGATTAACAGTTGTGTAATCCACATCTAGTATGGACTGTGCTTGACAGATTGTGCTTCTGCCCTTTCCATCTTACAAAATGCAAATCTACCTACTTGATAGATATAAATAGGTACAGCAGATGGGAAAATGCCAGGTTTTTTGTTTTTGAGATACTTGTAAAGTTAGTTTTTAAAAGCATGTCATTAAATATAGTGGCTTTTGCATGAAATTAGCTTATGCAGAGGGAACAGTTCATTTTATTTGATTTGTATTTCATCAAGTTATCCTCACTCTCTACATGTATAGGAGAACAGAATTACACTGAAGTTCTACTCCTTATGCACACATACACAGAATTATTTATCTATGCAATACAGCAATGACAGACCAGTCCCACAAAAACCAAGCTGGCAAGACTGCTAATAGTTCACGCTCTCTCTGTGTTTGCTGCCTATAAAAGTCTGCCTACTCTTTTTGCAAGGTCTGGAGTTTTTTGCATTTCCAATGATAATGAGTCAAGAACATTTAAAATAAAAAAAAAAAAAGTGTGCATTTGTTATTATCATAGAATCATTAATCACAAAATAACTTAGATTGGAAGAAACCTCTGGAGGTCATGCTGTCCAAACTCCTGCTCAAAAAAGAACTTTACATAATTTACATCATGTAAATTAAGGCTTTTTACAGTCAAGTTTTTAATATATTCACAGATGGACATTCTACAAGCTCTCTGGGCAGCCAGTTTAACCACCCTTATAACGAAAATAGATTTCCTTGTACCTATTTAGACTTTCCCATGTTGTAAACTGGGAAACGTTGCCTCTCATCCTAGGAGAGCCTGGCTCTGTTTTCTTTATATGCTTCCACTAGTTTGTTAAAGGCATGTATGAGACCTCCCCCTTAGCCTCTCTTCCCAAGACCAAACTCATCTGTTAGCCTCTCCTCCTATGTCATGTGCTCCAGCCCTCTAATTACCTTGGTAAACCTTTGCTGGACCTGCTCCAGCAAACAGAACCTGCACCTCCAGAACGTCAATATCTTTCTTGTGGTAAGGAGACCAAAACTGGGCACAGTACTCCAGATGTAGTGTCACAAATGCCAAAGAGAGGGGGAAGAATCATTTCCCTTGACCTGCTTGCAACACTTCTCCTAATGCAGCCCAAGATGCTGTTGGCCTTCTTTGTTGCAAGGGCATGTTGCTGGCTCATATTCAATTTGCTGCCCGCCAGGACACCCAGCTCCCTTTCTATTAAACTGCTTTCTGTCCATTTGGTGTCCAGACAATACTGAGTTTTTGAGTTATTATGTTCACAGTGCAGGACTCATTGTTTACCTTTTTAAAACTTTATCAAGTTTCTGTCAGATCATGTCTTCTGTTTAAGTCCCTTTGCACAGCAGCCCAGTCCTCCAGACCCCTTTTTCCAATTTGACATCATCCTCAAACCTATAGAAGGAGCACTCCACCCAGTCAGCAAATATTTTTTTCCATTGCTACATGGGTGAAATGCATTCTTAAACTCATGACCATTTCATTGCGCTATGTCTCCAATTCTTTCATGCAGCTTTCTTAAGACAGCTGTCAGTCACTGTCATGGCAGCCATTACAGTCACAGGGAAGAGATTCAGCTGATTAACCATCAGGAGCTCTACTCCATTTCCTCACGTGGGCAGCTAGTGCCATTTCAGCCCTTCTGGTGTATCTTGTCTGGCTGCTGTCTACTGTTGCAGGAAGGTGTGAACCTCCTGTACGATCTGTGCCATACGTATCCTGGTGGAGATGTCTAAGATACACTATGAAATCTCAGCAGACGGGTGTACTTAAAAAGCCAAATTGGGCCCAGAATGTCACCCACAGGATGAGTTTAGAGACCTTGCATATACATGCACTCCAGCTTGTAAAAACTTAAATTTACGTGTCTTAACCTCCAACTGAATCACACCTAGTCTTCAGCATTATTTTTAGACCTATAATTGAGCTATAGTTTCTTTAACTTTTCTTTCAACTGCTTTGAATAAGGTTGTATGTCTTACTACAAAATGTCATTGAAACAATTAAATTAATACATTTAAGAATTGATTACCCATAAATATAACCCATTTTACCTCATGAAGAAATTGAGTAAAAAGAAAGATGTAATTAATTAAACTCTTAAGGTCACCTAATAATTTATTCCTTGTCTTCCAGTAAATGCATTAACAAAGTTCAGACTGATTTTAAAGGCTGAGATAAATATTCTGATATTTATTATGTCATGTTCTGCTTGAATAGCAGAAAAGTCCTGTTCCTTTTGACTGAAGCTGGGCTGGCATTATTGCAATAGACAACTACCTGTCCCAGGTAGATTGCTGAGGGTAAGAAAACCCTCATTAACAGGCAGTCCTGTCAGTCTTGCTGCCAGTGCACACAGCCTTGCACCAATTTTTTGAAAAAAGTTTGGAGTTCCTCAAAATAGCAACATGCTGCTAGTACACTGAGCACAGGAACATCTTCTCTGTGGAGCTAGCGGGAGTACAATGGGGTTTGAATCTCTCAGCCCTGCAGACTATTGTTGGCATGGTCCTGATGAATTCCTCTTCCAGGGAAAAAGAAAGCCTTGTCCCTTTGTAAGGCAGAAAGGAAAAAGATTTATCAATTGTCATTCTCCTCCCAAAATTCATATTGCCTTTCTCCTTCAGACAGCAAAATTCAGTTTTGTCTAGTCTGCTGAGAGCATAGGAACAATTCTGACTACAGTGGCCAGAAATGAAAGCTCCATGTCCTTTCAAGTACATTGATTTAATCACAGTAATAAAGTCAGACTGTTCCCATCCCTTAAGATGAGTCCAAGGGTAAGTAAAGTAGGAATCCAGGCATGACATGTATCCACGGTCCTGCTGCAAACAGCAGATAACACTTTTGCTGCTGCTGACATTTTCAAGTAATAGATTAGCTCCAACTAGTTCAGGCTTCCCATTCTCAGCTCTCTTTCTGCCTTTGTGAATTATTTCCCCAGAAACCTTTCAGACTGCTACTAGAAGCTGACTGCTACAGCTTTCGTGCAGCCTTTTCTGATATGTGATGGTGGAAGACTCCATAGCTTCTAAAAGCCATGAAAAGGATGTTCAGCTGGGACTGAGTAAGTGGGGAAAAGAGAGAGAAGCGGGGGAAAAGTGGGCTGAATATGCTCTCATTCTGTCATTTTCCTATGGGCTAACTTTGGAAAGTAATTTTGACTCTGTAGTCCCATTTTTTAATTGGAACTTTTCCCATTGGACAAGATGAAACCCCTTTTTAAATGTCTGGATACCTGCTTTTATGAAATAACTCCTTAGATTACTTTATACAATGTAAAGTTTATGAGGAGTGGCCATTAAGAGACTTTTGGAGGTGTAAATGAGGATTTTTTAAATCATGCTGACAATGAGAACGTGACTCAGCTTTGTGAGAGGAATAAAAGAGAATGAACTATGGGACTGGTCCAAACTTTATTTCTCTTTTGTAGAAAACAATGTCTTCTTTAGCTTCTTTGAAGGTAGTTCAGTATTTCTTTACTTTCAAAAAATAGGTACTTTCCTTTTGTTCAGTTTCCATGCCAGTAAGCAAAAGAAAATATTGTCTCTTTGCCACAGATGCTTGAAAAACCCTGTATATTTTTTTTTTCCACTGGAGAAGAAAGTGAAAACCATAGCATATGTACATTTGTGCTGGACACCTGTGACAACATTTTAAGACAAATTGTAGGAAAAGTTTGTAAAATCTTTCAGTGATTCATCTTGTCTTCGTCCCTGAAGTAGTTATTTTCATTAGGACTTTGACATGATAGCAAAAATCACTGCTAACACACAGGCCCAGAAACTATCCCACTGCTCAACAAGAACCTCATGTTGTGGTCCACGTTAGTCAATTTAGTCGTTTCTCATGCAGCCAGTTAACAGCAGGAGGAACAGATGAAGTTTCCAATAGCAAAAAAATCTTCCATTAGAAAGAGCTCAAGATGGGACATGAGCCATCAGCTCTTTCTGCCAAAACTGTTGATATCACTAATCTGGTTTTATTGTACTTTCCTGTAGGAAAAGAGAAACTCCCATTCTGAAAGATCTGCGACTGGAAGGTAGGTGGAATTGTTTCCAAAATTTTGTCCAAATTTGTTATCATTCTGACAACTTCTCTGAGCCAGCTATCAGAGAGATACTTATTTGTTGTACTGTAGCATACAAAAATACTAATCATGAATGTGCTAAAAAATTATCTTTATTTTGTATTAATCAAAGTTTGTTTTAGGGAGCAAACTTTTCTAACAAGCACAAACATTTTTTAAATGCTGAAAAACTCACAGCTGGTTGTGGCAAGATCTACAGAATTTGAATTATAAATATTATATAAGGATGAAATTCAAGTTTGTCCTGTATTTGTAATTGTGGTGAAGGTGGGTGTGCCTATGCGCACTCCCAGGGCACTCGGTCACCAATCACCTGGCTGATCAAAGAAGCCCCCTGGCCAGTTTCTGCTGAGATGAACCCATGGACTGATTTGAGATGAGGGGATTGACTCCCTAACTTCACCACAAAACATTTCACTAATTGCTGCAAGAGCTCTCCAGGTAGGAAATTCAGAGTCCAGGCGATTACCTCTGCTGCGCACTTGGCAATTCACAGGGACTATCTGTGTGCTTTAGTGTGTTGATTAACATCTGGGATGGAGAATCTGGCTGCTCCAGAGACTCCCTGAGGCAGTTCTTGCTGCAGAATTAATTTAACTTTAAATAGATAAAATCATTGTAAATAAGCATTAGAAATTATTCCTGCAGATGCAGAAATGGTCACCTAGGATGATCTTTTGAACATACTTAAACATGAGGTGTTTTGTGCACGGTTTAAGTTAATGAATAGCAATATAACATGCATATGCTGGAGTGGTCACATAGGACCACAGGACACAAGAATGGATGTAAGAATTCAGCAGAGCTGTGGTTTGGGGAGTCTTTCCTGATCCAGCTGAAGACCTCACTGCAAAGTTCGTTACAACGGAGACTCCTGTCATCATCCAGACAGGGACTGATCATATATCAAGATTTGAGAGATCTGGTTCCCCACGTGAGCATTGCCCTGTTTAAAAGATCCTAATAAGTAAGGGGTTTTAAACATCCTCTCAGTGACAGTCTGTACAACATGGTCCTGTAAGCTGACAGCAAGGGTAGGCTGCTCCCCAAGAGAAAGTGAGAAAGGAGCTGAGGGTGACAGCAAGATGGGCAGAAGCAGGGGCCTCACCAGAAAGAGCCCCATCCCACAGTACCTGGATGAGGCAAGCAAGGCATGTTGGTGCTGGTAGCCAGGTTCAGACAAGTGCCCAGATTGCCAGGCAAGTCCTTAGCAACTACTTGTTCACCAGTCCAGACTTGACTACCCTGAAACATTCTCAATTTAAAGGAAAACAGTAGTCTCTGATTCTTAGGGAGATTGAAAAGGAAATTCCTTGCACAGGCAGCCACTCTGATAAGGAAATGGTTAATCTCAAAAGATACTTTTTTAAGCTCGAGTTTCAGAAACCTTCATAAACCTAAAAGGGACCAGGAAATCCATTTTGCAAAAAGAAACCCACAAACCTAGCATCTCTACATGCAACGTGATCATTCCAGTTCCATTTATAGTATGTTGCAAAGGGTTTTTTGGAAATGGTGTATGTATTATATGTTTATATTATATTGAAATATTTTATATATCTATTATATAATACTGTCCTATTGCAAGATAAGTGGTAGTAAAGGTGAAACTTACTCTAACAATGATCTTAAGACGTAGTAGAAAAAAGGTAGAGTAGTAATGAGAGAGAAACAAATGTTATTGTACAGCAATGCTTTTCTAAGAATCTTCTTCATATTTTATCACTCTGCCATTGGCTCTTCAAAACTAGCAAAAGCAACTGATTGTACCTTTAAGTAGCCATTTTGTAATTGACTCCAAGGCTGCTTCTCCTTCTCCAAATAGTAAATGCCAATAATTATTTGGATGGAATTCCTTCCTTCCACTTTCTAGATCGGGGACACCATTCTCTACACAAATTTTGCTGTTATTAACAGTATTTCATATTTTATACAATGGTTTATAACTCATTTATTTGGCATGCCTTTTTACCACTACTACTGGAAGATTAATTTTGTTGATAAAGGAGATTAAATTAAACCAATATAGGAATGAAATCAGATAAATCTTTCTGACTGCAAAAATCTCTGTGGATGCCATGTTTTTCCACTATTTTTACCTTAGCCATTATAGTCTTACCTATAACTATGCAGAATTCATTACTAAGCACTGCACCTTCCACACATCCCTTACTGCAGAAGAACCTCAACAGTTTCTCCTGCAGAGAGCAACCTGAAGTCCTTGGAAAAATTCTTAGTGGGCAAGTTATAACCACCGATTGTGCAGCTTAGTGCCATGGAATAAAAAACAAAACCCCAGAACTACTGTTAGTACCTTTATTAATAAAGTTAAATACTGTCATTTTGTTCATAGCACTTTACACGTTTCTCCAAAAGAAATAAAGAATATTATCAACAGAGCAAATTTCGCAACATTTCTTCTTTAGATGCTCTAGATTTCTCTCAACATTTTAGCAAGGAAAGTCACAGTGCAGCTTAATGTGAAGGTGACCTTAGATGCTTATTACTGTTACCAGCCTGAGAATACCTTTTAGATGTTGAGGGTTTTCTGCAATCTGGCCTAAAGTACTGCTTATTCCACTGGGACAATTTGCTTCAAGTTTAAATTACTTTTCAATTTGTGTCTCTCATGTCATATTTTCTACTAGTAACTTTATCTGGCATCTTATTTTAACATAAAACTGGAAGAAAGCAGTTTACGGAATTAAGACTCACATTGCCCTTTGTGCCCTTCCCTGTGTATTTCCTTTCTAATTTCCTCTGTAATTTTTCAGAAACTGCAATACTCTTGTGCATTAGGCCTATCTGAGAGCTTACATTGCAGGTGGCAAAACATTGTGGGAACTTAGTATTTTAGTGTTCTTTGAGGATAACCAAAGGTAATACCACAGTGTCAGCACAAATTAACTATGCTATCTCTGTGATACCAGATGTAATGTGAATCGCATATGGTGGTTATGGGAAATAAAATAGAACAATTGCAAAAGAGTTTGTTCTCAGTACCTCACTGTGCTTCAAGTTCTCTCCAGATTGACTGTGATTTACTAAGGAACTGATTATCATTTTTGAATATTTGAAGTAGGTATAAGTTACTTTGAGAAGAACTGATTTAATTGTCTGAAGTCCATTAGCCGGCATCAGATCCAATTGCGAAGATGTGACACATTTTTCTGTACATCTCTTGCTAGGATAAAAAAAAAAACCCCAAACCCAAGAACAAGTATTTTGTTTTATTTTACTTGATATTTGAAACATACCTTCAAATTTAATACTTGAGCCAGAAAATGAAATCTTGTCACGGTTTTAATCAACTCTTCTAGATATGAATATTAGTAGGGGCTTTTATCAGGCATTGGCAAAAAAAGTAAGTTGGCTTAGGGTTCTGTGAGAGCAAAAAGCTATTACTGGGGGGAAAAAAAAGAATCAATAAATGACAATTTTTAGAAATAATATTAAATAATCCATCTGAAAGATAGAAATATTTTTTCATGGAAAAAAAAAATTAGAGGCAACATCAAGTAGCTTTTCAAAGCAGATATAGAGTGCATTGATATTTAATAATTTTAAAATTTCTTTTTTTAACTTCTGTTTTAATACAAGTGGTCACAAAAGTAGATGTTGGATTTCCTTTTTGTCAGCATATGTAAAACTAGATTTTGGGAATGCACTGAGGATTCCCTAGCCATTTTAGCCTGTTCTGTCAGTTACCATGTTCCTGATTTGGGCCTCTTAGAGAATTTCCAGTTTGGTAAGGTTCTGAAAATTTTGAATATTCTATAAATTTATGAAAAGAGGTCTCAACATTTTCAACTAGTACTAGTCCCTTAGGGTTCTTCACATCTTCTCAGTTTATTGTTCCATAAGTGGAACAATAGTTTATTGTTCCATTGTGGAACAGTTTATTGTTCCATAAGTGTTTGGATTTTACTTACCCTCGCACTTCCCAAGTTGTTATCAACATTTAGGACAAGTAGTGACAGTGGAAAAAAGAGATGCTACATAAAATCTTAAACCTTTTAAATAACCCTACTGCTGTGCCCCTGTTAATCCACTAGAAAGTACTGTCCTGATGCTGTAGCATGAAAACTGCATAGTCCACATGACACAGAAAGCTGCAAGTTGTACAAAGGTTGTGTGCTGAACACAGTTCTCCAGAAGCTTAAGAGAGGCTAGGATACCAAAAGGGTACTCTCAAGAGTAAAATATATGATGCTGGGTTACCTGATGTTGAGGACACTGAATAACAACACTGCCTTCCATGGAAATTAAGAAAACCAAAAAATTAAGAATAAGAAAATTTAAAAAATTAAGACTTAAGTGTGCTACTTAATCCATAAATGATGATATATTTTTGTAAAAAAGGTAAATTTCAAGTGACTACAGAATGGAAAACAAAACTATGTTTTAGATGTATTAACACAAGCATTTGAGTACTTGCAGCTCTTAAGCAAAGCAGAACAATAGCACGTAGTTTCACTTTTGCCAACTCTTCCCACTGTATACACAATTCTGTATATAAAAGAAAATTCTACCGAAATATATTGAATGCTTTAAAAAAAAATCCGAAGTATTCATGTGTATTCCTTTTAAAATGCATGACCTAAAGAAATACTTATGACTCATCTTGCCGGCTACTTATATAATAAACTATCACTTCATAACTGGTCTACTTGGAATACTTCTTAATCTATTTGGATGAAGTAAAGAAAACAAGGAAAGAATTTAAATAATCTGCAAACAACATAAATATTACAATTAACTGTAGAACTGATAGTAACCTTCATGGTCTATATATCTGTGAAGCAGAACGGCAATGACATTTTAGAATTATAAGTGTATGTATATTTTTATTGTACAGAATATCTTGTGGTGAATGAAATGCACAAAAATAAATTGAGATAATACACTACTGCTTGCTAATCATGGCAAATCCATGAGCCATAAATATTGACCATGTGAACTAATTAACAAGTATGTTAACCAAAAGGGAAACTGGTTACACACGTGACCTGCAAGAAATACATTGCTTTTGAACACTAGAAAAGCAGAGATATTTAGGCCTTGTTTTACATAACAAACAGAGAATGCAATTGGATTTTAATGTGGTTTCTGAAGAATGACTTGCCATCATGTTTTGGAATCTGGTAACAGAACAGACTAGCACTCAGAAATGTAAAGGAATGCAAGGTACAATAAAACAAAAGAACTGTGTGTAATGTATTTTGTCAATACTGGAAATGAATTTGAATTTCATACCATTTTAAAAATTCTGCAGGTTCTTTTGGGACAAGTTAGATTTTAAAGTAGGAGTTTTAAAAAAATTATTTTATTTTTAATAATATTCAGTCAGGTGGTTCATCATCACAATGATGATGACACCATAAACCTGCTTAAGGGCAGATTAAGGGTTTATATGTTTTGTAGAAGAATCAGGGATCCGAATTATATCCTTGGCATTTTGTTGAGAGTAATAAATAAGAAGTAGCATTTCCTTTTCCCATAAACTAGCAATGTTCATCTTAAAATCCAAGCTAGTAAGCAAGAACTTGCTAAAAGAGTGAGCGCAGGAAAAGGATAAAGAGATGTTTGAAGGCAATCACACAAAATTAAAGCAGGACACTGTATGCAAAGATTGGACTAATAATCACCCTTTGTGTATTAGTGGAACAGATATAAAATACAGCCATTAAGAAATATGTTCTAATTATGAGTTCTCTTGACTGGGAAATATTTTTGCACCTGTGCATACCTTCAAAGCAGTCACATAGACAAGATGGGTGCTTGATGTATTTTACAGAGAAATGGATTAACCAATTCAAAATTCGTGTAGGTGGGAGAGGGGGATTAAGAGGGAATGAGAAATATAAATTTAGTTCTGTTACCAGCAAGCACTTTCATGTTTCAATGTTTAAGGTGAATGTGACCAGCATATTAACATTCCTTTAATTTCAAATGCAAGTAACTATTTTATTATTTTTTATAAAATAATTTGTCATGATAGAAAAGCTTGGACTGACTCTCAAAATCTCAGAAACCTGTGATCACGATAAATTTTCCATTTACGGGTAAAACCAAAGAACAAAGTCACAGCTTTGCTTTGCTTATCTGATTAATTCTACATTAAGCAGATGTGGCAAATGCTATGCTAACCTTTCTCTATGGAAAGCACCCCGAACTGTTGTAGATCTCACACTGGAATGTTCTTCCTTGCCACATTATGCATTTTTTGGGACATGATCCATCAATTTCAGGATCTGACAGGCGATAGTCACCTCATTAAATGTAAGTTAACATAAAACACGTTTTTGCTTTTTGCATTAAAGCATGTTTATTCAATGCAAAACTGTATTAAGTCCATATTAACAAGCTGAAGTCTACAAAGAATTACATTTAAATTGCAATCTCCTTAATAAGGAAATAGACTTTTTTTTAAATCTTTTAAGCTCGTTGTTAAAGCCAGCATCAGTGTTTCTTTCTAAAAGAAACCTCCTGAGAAGTGATTTGTGTTTAATAACCTGCTAATATAAAATGTGGTTACTGCCAGGTTCCGAGACTTGTACTTAGCTTTTCTTAAATTGGTTTCCTCATTGTGTCTGTCACTTAGCCTCACCCAGCCTCCTCCATCACCCCCAAAGATTTCTGAATCATTTACTTCATTCTACCAAGTTTGATAGAGATGGATGCCTGAAATAGTTAAGTTTGTACTAGCTTCATGTGAAGCTGAAGCTGAGCTGGGGAGAGAGATCCATACTAGTTTGCTAACTGTAGGAAAGGCTGGCAATTTATTTTCTAGTTGTATAAAGAAGCCTATGATTTACTTTACATTAATAGCCTTGATATTGAGGCCTGTCTTATTAAAAATATGCATGTCTGAATCAGAGAGACTGATCTGAAAAAAAAAGTAATTTTTGAAGTAGTCAAAACCCAGACCTGTAATGTGTACATTGACCTCATTTGCTAGTTTGTTACAGATTTTTCAGAAGAATTTCCTAGGAGAAAATATCCATGGTACTGCACTTCTGTTCATATACAACTGCAAATAGAAAAAGACTTAAAAACCAAAAACTTTTCTTCACTCAGGTACAAAATACAGTGTGTCCTATAACACTGTGGACTGCATTCGTATTTTTTCTGGTATCTAGGTTTCAGATACCAGTACGCAAAAAATGCCTAGTCATTTATGTGTTAATGTAACTCTGATCAGCATTAATTTGTTTTGAACTTCTAGTCATGTGGCCAAACTATTCCACTGTAATTCTGGTGCTGAGGAAAGATGGAGTCAAAGCACTGTTAGCTGTTCCTGGAGGGACTCTGTCTGGAAGGAAGGAGATGAATAGGATGCCTTCCCATATTGCTGTGGAAGTATAGACTGAGTAAGAGCTGAAGCATCTGTTATCCCCGGTACTAGCCATGGACAGCTGGCCAGGGCCTGTGGGCCACCTGTGTCTGACCCATTTATCTTTGGTGTGATTAGTGAAACTAATGGTGCTATAACAGCTTTCAAAACACTTGGGAGCCTAGGCACCAAGAACATAACCTAGATATGCAGGGGAGCAAATACTGCATGTCTGTTCTCTCTTCCTCTTTGCTTCTCTTCCTAAGACAGGGAAGAAACTGCTCAATAGTTCTGTCAAATATAAAATACATAAAGGTTAGCACAGTAGCAACATTTGCCTCCTCCCATGTTCTCTGTGTGACTATCTTTCAGTAACTATAACCACTTCTTCAGAGGCAAAAATAATTTTTGCATATGTTATAGATTTCTACATTTTTTTCCTCCAGCTGGTAGTTCTGGTTTTGATGGATTTCTGTTAGAATGTGGATTGGGATTTCAATTAGTCTTGCATGGTAAGCTCTATTAATTTAAATTAGTACTAAAGAAGTGTGATGGTGGTTGTTATTCAACATGCAGGAACTAAACAAGTTATTGTTTTAAACAAAGTTGAACTGAAATTAAAGAAAATATTTTTTTTGCTTCCCTTCCCTCCAAATAGTTCAAATGACACAGTCAGCATGTCAGCCTCACAGAGATGCCTCTAACTTGCACAGATTTTCCTGTAATTCAGACAAGGTACCATTGCTTTTGACATGTTGAGGACAAACTTCAGATGTCTGAGAAAACTTTTGCAATAAGAAAGACACCCATTGCATTGTAGGTATTTTATTAGCTCAATGTGCATTGCTCAATGAGATACAATAGCAATGAGGAATCACTGCACTCAAAGGCATGAAGTCCAAAGCCACTTACAGAATATCACTCTGATAATGTTTTCTGATGAAGAGTAGAAAGGAGGACCCTGGGAACTACAGACCAGTTGGCCTCACCTCTGTGCCCGGTCAAATCATAGGCATTGCTCAATGAGATACAATAGCAATGAGGAATCACTGCACTCAAAGGCATGAAGTCCAAAGCCACTTACAGAATATCACTCTGATAATGTTTTCTGATGAAGAGTAGAAAGGAGGACCCTGGGAACTACAGACCAGTTGGCCTCACCTCTGTGCCCGGTCAAATCATAGAATCATAGAATATTTGGGTTGGAAGGGACCTCTAAAGTTCATCTAGTCCAACCCCCCTGCCATGGGCAGGGACATCTTCAACTAGATCAGGTTGCTCAGAGCCCCCTCCAACCTGACCTTGAATGTTTCCAGGGATGGGGCATCCACCACCTCGCTGGGCAACCTGTGCCAGTGCCTCATCACCCTCAGCGTAAAAAATGTCTTCTTTATATCTAGTCTAAATCTACCCCCCTTTAGTTTAAAGCCATTCCCCCTTGTCCTGTAGCAACAAGCCCTGATAAAAAGTTTTCCCCCATCTTTCTTATAGGCCCCCTTGAAGTACTGATAGGTTGCAATAAGGTCTCCCCGAAGCCTTATCTTCTCTAGGCTGAACAACCCCAACTCTCTCAGCCTTTCCTCACAGGAGAGGTGTTCCATCCCCCTGATCATATCCATGGACCTCTTCTGGACCCACTCCAACAGGTCCGTGTCTTTCTTATGCTGAGGGCTCCAGAGCTGGACGCAGGACTGCAGGTGGGGTCTCACCAGAGCAGAGCAGAGGGGCAGAATCACCTCCCTCGACCTGCTGGCCACGCT
>NW_008795259.1:10386803-10388346 GCF_000699145.1 Aptenodytes forsteri | reverse complement strand
CCCTAAGGATCTTGAACTCCACCATTTCGTGGTCACTGCAGCCCAGGCTGCCCTTGAGCTTCACATTCCCCACCAGCCCCTCCTTGTTGGTGAGAACAAGGTCCAGCGTAGCACCTCTCCTTGTTGGTTCCTCTACCACTTGGAGAAGGAAGTTATCACCGACGCATTCCAGGAACCTCCCGGATTGCTTATGCCCTGCCGTGTTGTCCCGCCAACGGATATTGGGGTGGTTGAAGTCCCCCATGAGGACCAGGGCTTGTGAGCGTAAGACTCCTCCTATCTGCCTATAGAGGGCCTCATCTTCTCAGCCTTCCTGGTCAGGTGGCCTGTAGCAGACCCCCACCGTAATGTCACCTGTCCCTGCCTTCCCTTTAATTCTGACCCATAAGCTCTTGGTTGGCTCCTCATCCATCCCCAGGCAGAGTTCCATGCACTCCAGCTGGTCGTTGACATAGAGGGCGACACCCCCTCCTTGTCTCCCCTGCCTGTCATGGAAAATCATGGAACAGATCCTCCTAGAAGCTATGTCAAGGCATATGGATGACAGGGAGGTGATTAGAGACAGCCAGCATGGCTTCACTAAGGGCAAATAGTGCCTGACTGATCTGGTGGCCTTCTATGATGGAGTGACTGCATCAGTGGACAAGGAAAGAGCAACTGATGTCATCTATATTGACTTCTCTAAGGCCTTTGACACGGTCTCCCACAATATCCTTTTTGCTAAATTGGAGAGATATGGGTTTGATGGATGGACTATTAGATGGGTAAGAAATTGGCTGGATGGCCATATCCAAGGAGTTGCAGTCAACAGCTCAATGGAAATCAATAACAAGTGGTGTTCCTCAGGGCTCGGTATTGGGTCCAATACTATTCGATATCTTTATTAATGGCATAGACAGTGGGACTGAGTGCAACCTCAGGAATTTTGCAGATGACACCAAGCTGAGTGGTGCAGCTGATTCCCTTGAGGGAAGGGATGCCATCCAGAGGGACCTTGACAGGCTTGAGGAGTGGGCCCGATGAAGTTCAACAAGGCCAAATGTAAGGTCCTACACCTGGGTTGGGCAGCCCCCGATATCTATACAGATTGGATGATGAATGGATTGAGAGCAGCGCTGTGGAGAAGGACTTGGGGTACTGGTAGATGAAAAACTGGACATGAGCCCAGAAAGCCAATCGTATCCTGGGCTGCATCAAAAGAAGCGTGGCCAGCAGGTCGAGGGAGGTGATTCTGCCCCTCTACTCTGCTCTGGTGAGACCCCACCTGGAGTACTGCGTCCAGCTCTGGAGCCCTCAGCACAAGAAAGACATGGACCTGTTAGAGCAGGTCCAAAGGAGGGCCACAAAAATGATCGGAGGGATGGAACACCTCTCCTATGAAGAAAGGCTGAGAGAGTTGGGGTTGTTCAGCCTAGAGAAGAGAAGGCTCCAGGGAGACCTTGTTGCGGCCTTTCAATACTTAAAGGAGGCTTGTAAGAAAGATGGGCACAGACTTTTTAGTAGGGCCTGTTGTGAGAGGACAAGTGGGAATGGTTTTAAACTA
>NW_008795259.1:10371194-10386644 GCF_000699145.1 Aptenodytes forsteri | reverse complement strand
TAATATCTTCATCAATGACATAGACAGTGGGATCGAGTGCACCCTCAGCAAGTTTGCAGATGACACCAAGCTGAGTGGTGCAGCTGATTCCCTTGAGGGAAGGGATGCCATCCAGAGGGACCTTGACAGGCTTGAGGAGTGGGCCCGATGAAGTTCAACAAGGCCAAATGTAAGGTCCTACACCTGGGTTGGGCAGCCCCCGATATCTATACAGATTGGATGATGAATGGATTGAGAGCAGCGCTGTGGAGAAGGACTTGGGGTACTGGTAGATGAAAAACTGGACATGAGCCCAGAAAGCCAATCGTATCCTGGGCTGCATCAAAAGAAGCGTGGCCAGCAGGTCGAGGGAGGCGATTCTGCCCCTCTGCTCTGGTGAGACCCCAACCTGGAGTGCTGCACCCAGCTCTGGAGCCCTCAGCACAAGAAAGACATGGACCTGTTAGAGCAGGTCCAAAGGAGGGCCACAAAAATGATCGGAGGGATGGAACACCTCTCCTATGAAGAAAGGCTGAGAGAGTTGGGGTTGTTCAGCCTAGAGAAGAGAAGGCTCCAGGGAGACCTTGTTGCGGCCTTCCAGTGCTTAAAGGGGGCCTACAGGGAAGATGGGGAGGGACTTTTTACCAGGACCTGTAGTGATAGGACAAGGGGTAACGATTTTAAACTAAAGGGGGGAAGATTTAGATTAGCTATAAGGAAGGAATTCTTCACTATGAGGGTGATGAGGCACTGGCACAGGTTGCCCAGAGAAGTTGTGGATGCCCCACCGTTGGAAGTGTTCAAGGCTAGGTTGGATGGGGCTTTGAGCAACCTGATCTATGTAAAGATGTCCCTGCACACGGCAGGGGGGTTGGACTGGATGATCTTTAAAGGTCCCTTCCCACCCAAACCATCCTATGATTCTATGATTTTATATCACTTAAGTGTGTAGATGCTATGGCTAAAGAACAATAAAAAGGAAAATTTACTACAGTGCTTGAAACAGGGGAAGTAGCACTTGACCCAATTTAAAGAGGTATTCAAGCTGTAGGTATGTTGGAAGATATGGCAGCAGTACTGTATCACTTGGTATACTGTAAAGAGATTTCCAGTTATGTTATTATAAAAACCTTATCCTAGTGTCTCCACTAAATGGGTACCATTGGACAGTCCTCTACTAGAGCGAGTGAGGTACATCTTTTATTAATATGCTCTATCAGCTAAAAGTGATCTTGTATATGAAATGCATGTGCTGTAAAAACAAGCAAAAGAAGGAACTCGCTGCTGAGTCAATAATGTCACAGCAAACAGGAGCTATTGACTCAACAGGGTTATTACACTGCCAAAAATTGATAGCTTAACTATGGTGCAAAAATATGAAACAGATGCTACTGAATAAAAAGCTGTAAAATTTAATTACTCAAATGCAGACACCGAAGAAAAGTTTAGTCTGTTATGACATGTAGGTTAGTTTTAAATATTTTGACATTTAAAACCAGTTTTCAGTAGAATCAACTAATACTTAGAATACATTTTATCATACTTTTTGTCATGCTATAGAGCATAGCAATAGGTTGTTAGATAATAATAAAGCTGTGTTCAAGTCCGATATTCTGGTTTTATGATAGCCATTTAAGATTTTCCTGGAAGTTAGGGAAAAAAATTGATTTCCAAATCATTCTCCTGAATCAGTTAACTCAGTGTCTAAGTAAATCATGCCCGTAGAGTTGTCTTCATTAACTGTCACAGAAAAAGTCATAATTTAAAAAATGTAACGTAAATGTGTATTTCCTGTAAATGACTGGATGGGGAATTAAATGTCTATGAGCTCCATTATGGTTAGACATTATTTAACATTTTAAATACCTAATATCTGAGGTCCAATTTTTTCTTTTTTTTTTTTGAGGTATAAAGAGGTTGGAGGAATCTAAAAATTGAGTAAAATGATACAGAAGATCTCTGAAGAAATACAACAGATAAGTTTAAATGTTTGCCTCAAATTGATATGTGTACAGCCTTGATATTATTTTCACACTTTTATTTTAAGAGGCAGAAAATGGTTTAAACCAAATTTATAACAACACAAATAATTATTTTGTTCAGATTTCAAGCTAATACTTCATACTGTGATCTGGTGTAACACTGGAATACTGTCAAAGTAATATCTTCCAAATACAAAGTAATGTTTTTAAATTTAAATATGCAGTCTTTTGCTATAGAAAATAGTGAGGCTGTTGTGACATATTCATAAGGTAATTTCTTTGCTTACATGAAATTGGAATTTAGCTTAACATTTCCAAATCATGAAGGAGCTTTCATGACAATGTACATTTCATTACAACTTTTTTTTTTTTTTTTTTTTTTTTTTTTTTTAAATCATGAAGGAGCTTTCATGACAATGTACATTTCATTACAACTAAAATACACTGATTAATTTATTAGAGGACTATAAGCATTTACAATACAGTAGAAACTACATACACACACACACGCAAACACAAAAAAACTAATTTCAAACTTTCCTATAAAAACTGCCATGGTTTTCTTCTCTGGCTTTAAAAGCAAACTGTTTTAGATTCCAGTATTATGGTATGGTATATGTTAATGACGCCTGATTTCTTGGACACTATCACAGAACTGGTTATGTAGTCCTTAACTATATGATTAGAAATCAAAGTGATGACTGCTTGGAAACTATACCATGCTCAAGTCTTCTTTCTCTTGTATGAGAACAGCTGCAATAAAATTAATGCATTTAGAGTGATAAGGCAAGAGGCACATAACGTAGTAACAAAATTTATATAGCATCTCATTAAAAAAACCACATTATGTAAACCCAGGATATCAGATAAAACTTACTGCTTTAAACTTCAGTTTTGAATACCCCTGTATATAATTTGGGATAGGAATTAAAGAAATTTAAGACATCATTTGGGAGATAAGGGCTTTGGCCCTAGCAGTAAGGAAAACTTTAACTTCTTCAGAACATATTTTGGATCATGAATAAACATCACACATATAAGAAAACATTGAACTGCCAAGTGACTTAATAGTTTTACTCACTGGAAAAAAACACTGTGGGGAAATCTATAACTCGGGTAGCAAAAAGCCTGTCTCTTTGTACAAGCTGCGTTACTGATGAATCTTCATTGTTTTCAAAACTAGTTATCTCTTAATAGTTTATTACGACATCAATATTATAGGGAAACTAATGAGGGTCATTTTTCCTTTTCTGATACATACAGCTAACTGTTTCCTCGTTACATGGTCAGAGAATTTAAGAAAAACCTAACTCTTCTTCACTGTTGTGAAGAACTCACAGAGCTGAACTGGCGTGGAAGAATAACAACAACAAAGTTGAGGCAGCACTGCAGAGTGTGGCCTTGCTGTAATAGAGAGTGGAAGGTTGAAGAGAACTTCTTGAGAGAAACCTGTCATCCAGAACAATGCTGCTTAAAATTATACCAAAGAGGAAAAGAAATAAGGAAAACATCCTTTTTTTACTGAAAGTTTATTCCCAGAAAAGGAGCGTGGGGGGAAAAAACCCAACAATTTTAAGGAGAGAAATTTTGATTGGGATTGACATTGCCCATGCTGTTAAAAGCGACTGTTGCAGACACCTACAGTTTTTACAAGCCTGTTTGTTTACCAGTGAAGTTGGGTGTCACTCTACACTGATTATGTGCTCCTCTGGAAACAGGGAGGGGATCAAATCACAGAATACTTTGCATGACTTGAAAGTGCAATAAACCCTAGAAATATTTTGGTTTGTGAATATACTGAATATACACAAAGCTAAGGACTGTGTCAGTGTTTACGCATATTCTATGTTGGAATTCAGATGGTAGATGACAGCTGGTAATCCTCAACATGCAATTGAAATATGGATAATAATAAACTATGGATGTTTTACTGATTCTAGGTACATTACGAAATGTTATTAAGTTAAATTTAGAAAGGAAAATAAGTCTCATCAGGCATTTTAAAAAGCCTGGATATCAGGTTCCTAGGATGACAGAAAATGCTGCATCCTACTGTGTATTTCACTTCACAGGAAGAGTGATCTACGTCCTTGAAGTTATCCTCTGGAAAAGATCTAATCACTCTAGTTATATAATTCACAGAAGAAAAAGATGGCACATAGTCACTGGGCCAGGCAGCTGCATACCAGTTTTCATAATAATCCCTTCTTTTCTCCAATTGCTCTCTAGGGCTAATGTACCTCTTTTTTTCTAGCAATTTTGCTTTTATCTTTATCTTCTCTTCACGCATGTGCTTTTTAGCATCTGGTCATTCACTAAAGTTCAACAAACAAATCTTAAAAATATTTAGATGTGAAACATAACAAACAGTGCATACAATATACTCCATCATTTTTCATGCTCCTTGCTACTGCACCTGAAAGACACGACATGATTTTCACATAAATGTGAGGGGACAGCAAGCTTCACTTTTAGCGATGATGAGCATAGTAGATGCTTCTAAACCCAGGAGAAACAAAAACTCCTAACCACCTGACAAATGGGTTAAGAACTAATCTATTTCTGTTCATTCAGTGAGTCATTTTACATGTATGGGGAAAGCATACAGTCAGAGCAGTAACACTTCATACTCATTCTGCACAGATGCAAATGATAAAAGTATTTGAGAGCAGGGGGAAAAAGCAATACTTTAACCTGCAGTTCCCAAACTTTTCTCTGAATCCCAATTCCATTTGCCCTTTCCAAGCACAAAATCCAAAGTTTTGGAATTACTGCCTTGATCGTTAAAAAGGAACAGTGCCTGAAGAAATTACTGTGTTATTGGATCTCTCATAACAAAGGTAGTAAAGAAGAGATTAATTTCAAGATAGAAAAGGGTAGACAGGCATCTTTTTTATTGCTTTTCTTGGTAGAGGACAGAATGGACACATATTACAAGGTTTAATAATATCCAGCCTCTCCCTGACTGCAGAGGAAAAAAATCACCAGCTACGCAAACAAAAGCTAGAAGCCACTTGTACTGTTCCTTTAGCAGAACTCACATTCATTATTTTCCTTCTCATGTCCAGCTCAAATAATTGTTGGTTGAAGAACAATGCTACCATTTCTTGACTGGTACTGCTACGTATGGGACTTACTAAGTTCTGGAAGCCAAACTGTGACCTCTTCTCACTGTCAAGCTCGTGGCCAGTCTCAGAGATGCCAAGGTATTTATGGAGCTATATGCTATGACCTAGTGTCCTAGGTCATTGTAGAAGATACTTTCCGTTAGGTAATATCATAGTATCTTTGTAGGCATCTCTGAGGGATGTACACCTGTGTTGATAGAGAACTATTTCTTCTCTACAAGTCCTGCAAGCTTATTTGAAAATCAGTGGCTGAATCATCTCAGTTCTGTTTTGTACCTAGAATCCTCAATATGACAAACATAGAAAACTTTTGTCAATAAACAAACTATTTCTTTGCCACAAAAAAAAGTGGAAAAAAGATTGCAAAATAGGACTAAAATAGCACTAAAGCTGATTTGCATGAATTGATTACTTTATGAAAATATTCTGCATATTCTTTTACAAACGTAGTTTAAATTGCCATACAATTCTTGGCGATCCTTATTGACATGAAATATTTTACAGGATTCAGAACAGAAATAAAGCAAGCTTATGTGTCTGACATTCATCTCTGATTTCAATATATTTGAAAGAAGATGTATTCCTTATGCTCAGGCTAAACAGCATTGGTTTGTGATAATTTGGGTAAGATCACAGCCTTGCTAGAAGCACATCATACATGGAAGAGGGAATTGCTGATGAAACTGAAATATTCATTGTATGCATATTCAACCATTTTATATATATGCTGAATTTTATAATTCTGTGCCATTCAAGCACTTCTACTCTTACTTCACTGCGCCTTTTCTCACACGAGCAACATGTAATTTTTAGCTAGAAAGGAATGGATGCCAGATACTATCCTTAGCATGGGAACCACTGATGACAATACAACTGATTTAAAATAGGTTTAATTTCTCTGATCTTCCCAAGTCCTTTTAAACATTTTTATGATTTCATTTTTCTGGTGGGAGTTTTGTGGAAGACATGCAAAAAGAGAAAAGTGACTGCTCTTACTGAGGAATTACACTAAGTATGTTCAGAGTGTAAAATAAATAATCGGACAGACTCCTTCCTCATTGTTCTAGTAATGTTTTGCTACACGAAACAATAAATCATGTTTGGGTGCTTAATTTTTTATTTTGATTTGTTTTCACATGTGACAGCTTTTCTTAACATTTTTGTTTAACTTTAGTGACATAGAAAATAATGCAACTGCTTAGAGCCAGACTATGTGACAAAGCTTACCATGTGGGGAACAGATCTTGCACAGTACATGTCTCATCCTGTCAAGCCAAATAGGCAGTCTGCTTATTAATGGGATTCATTTGTACATGAAAGTTTTGCCACAGGCTTTTTGTTATCAAGAATTGCTACTTAAAAGAAGTATGGCTTAAATAATGGAATATACAAGTTAGAATTTGTGCAAATGTGGAAGACATACTGTTACTCTGTAAAGACATTTGACATTTGTATCGTGGTTTTATTCTGAGCAGCTAAAGGCAGGATTAGCCTTTGATCCGTTATGAATGTAACAACCTGGAATGCAATCATTTTTTAAATCTTGTTTCCTCGTTTCCTTCAAACGCTCTGTGGGCTATCTAGGTCAGAACCAATATGATACCAAGTACAAGTCAAGTTGCATCATTCTGTGGTATTACTGCCAAGACAGAACTTGTCAAAATCTTTTCACTTGGTAATATAAAGACTTGCTGTGCACAGCTGGGATTCAGATCTTAAATACAAGAATCAGTTAAATACACCCACTCTTAAAATAGCAAACAGCATTATGGTATATTGTTTCCACTGTGACACATCACCAGTTATGAAGCTTTGCCAGTGCTTAGTGTTCATAACTTGAATTCATACTACTGTATTAACAGCTGATTATCTATGCAGTTGTATTACATGAAGTACAGTTTGCTTCAGCACACAGTCCTACTACGCCTTTTTATGTTAGGCCAGCTCTGAGCAGGTGGGATTTTCTCCCCACAGATGGTATGGTTTTGTCTCATCTGACAATGTGGCCTGAATTATTCTGGTACTAATGGTAACTGTTCAAGAAACACCAAGTCTTTTTCATGTGTTTATTTCCCCCCTAAAGTTCTGTGCAAGGATGATCTATTCAGATCACTTCGGAATATCCTGTACAGTCAATTTCCCTGCTCCTATATCAGATAAAATTTCTGCATCCACATCTTTCCTGTCATGTTTCTTTCATGTATATGCTTATATAAATGGGATGCTGAATAAATATACATAATTGCTGGCTCATCTACTGCAGAAAGGGGTCAAGGAATGTGCTTAAAAGACACCATTTCCTTCTATTTACAGAGAAGATTATTCATGACTGACGTTACTAATACTATTTTCCAGGAAGCAATAAAACAAATTTAGAAAATAGTGGGTTCACAGTTCTGTCATTTACTACAAAACAAAAAATGTCACAGACCTCAGATATAACTAAAGTGGCTAAAAGTCTAGCAAGAATGTTTTAGAACTTCTAAGCCTTCCATATTCTTGTGTATCTGCTGGGTACCGAGGTAAGCATTGCCTTTTAATTAGGAATTATGAAGACATCTCAGCAAGCTTATGGTTAAAGTGTTGAAATCTGCAATTAAAGCCAGATACAAATTCTACTGGTTTTTTTGCTCTTTTGTGGTTGCATTTACCTCTCAAATGAAAACATGAACTTATTTCCAGGCATGTCCTATGTTTACCTTGGTTATTTTTAAGTTAAGCCACCACGCCCCTCAGGTTCTTTAACTTATACATACACACAAACATATTCTTTTACCATAAAGCATTTAAGAAGGACAGGTTGGGTTTTTTGTCTTTGACCAGATTTTTTGTCCACATAATTTATCTATTTCTTTATCTGCTGCCTCTGCACCGACAGAACTCCTGGGCAGTAGGAAACAAAATCTTCATTTGACTGAAACACAACAAATTTCTCACCTTCTCCAGCTGTCTCAAGACTAGCATGGGAAAATAAAAAGGTACAAGTGAAAGATATTGTATCATTGAGATAGAGTAACTCTTTTTCCTTTACAGTCATGTTGATGTCAAGCAGTGGGCAAGCACTTTTAAACATCAAAATCAAAATCAGCACTTTTAAAATCAAATTACTTTAATGCTAAACTTGGAATTAGTAGCTACAACACCAGAAAGAAGGTTCAGTCTGCAATGACTTACAATCATTCTCTGAATGTGCAGCAGCAGCAGCCAAAAACAGCCAGAAAGATTTTGGTCATCATCAAGGAAGGTATTGAAAACAAGACAGAGGGAGTCATTTGCGAGTATATAGTACCTTAGTACATCCACATCTCGACTGCTGTGAGCAGTTCTGGTTTCCACACAGCACGAAGGATATAGAAGCATCAGAGCAGCTGAAATGATGGGGATGGAGCAATTGCCTTTCAAAGAGGAACTAAAAAGGCTACGGATCTTTTTGGAGAGGACGAGGTTGAGAGACCGTATGACTAAGGCTTACAAGATCATGGAGGAGTAAAGTAGTTGAATGCAGGGTGTTTTTTTACCAAATAGTACAACTAGATGTATTTAATGAAACTAGGTTTAAAACAGATAAAGGGAATCTTTAATTACTGGCAATAATTTGGCATTTGTTGCCATAGGAGGTTGTAGAGGCAGGCAGGATTAACAAGTTCAGAAGGGGTTAAGCAAGTACATAGGCAACAGGTCTATAAAAAGATACTGAAGAGAACAGGCAGGTAGGTACCCTTTAACATCTCTAAACCAATACATGTGGATGCTGGGTAGTATGAAGAGAATGGATTCTAGAAAGCAGAAGGGCTTTCATGCTTTTCCTTAATATTATGTACTACTTCCACTGTCAGAAACAGAGCCACAGGTCTGACCAGGAGGGCATTTCTTACCTTCTCTAATTTTGAAGCCCATTTATGTCTCTGTATTGCACCTTAAAGTTTGAAAACACAAAGACACTGGGCAATGGTAATGAATGACAATGTCAGAACTGGGAAAGCACCAGACTGTCCCTTAACTGTACTTTAGACCATAGATAGGACTAGTGAGAGATGAAAGGAAAACTTCCCATCTATTTTAAGGGACAAAGCAAAGGTTATCAATCTCTAAGGCTATTCTTTATATGAAAACAGAAATAATAAGCCAGGAGAAGACAGTTATCTTAGAGAAAACTCAAAATCACTTGGGTGAGACAGATTAAATAAAAGCCTTGAAAATAAACTTCTATCCTCCTATTGTTTATTTATGGTGGATTCTGTCCTGCAGCTTTTTGCCTTTTTGTCCAGCAAACCTGGCATCCAAGGTTAAAATGAACAGTCCCCTGCCAGTGAAAAGATGATTCTCCTCCTTTCTGCTACCTCTGATATTTGCCAATGTATTTATTCCCTTCCTGGTTTATCACAGGAGTCTGCCATCTACACTCAACCTCTCTCCTTGCCTTCTGTAACTTGCACTCTAAAAGCTTTGCCCTGAGCAGGCTCGAGTTTCCCTGTGACAATGCTTGGCAAAACTCTATATTAATCCTTTATATAACACAGCTCTACCATTTAGTTCCATGATAGTGCTACTGCTTCCTACTTTATGGGCAAAATCTTATTCTTATAATCCAGTAAAATTTCCCCACCTAACTGCAAGCCTTTAAAGGCAATGTTACTCAAAACTTTATTTACGTCAGGGGATCTGCTGAGGCTAAGCACAAAGTCTCCAGCGAAAAAACTCTTACATAGGCTTAAGGGAACTGAACTGGCTCTTTGTATAGAGGTGTATTTTTAAAGGAGGATGATTCTATATACATTCAGAGTCAGCTAGAGATGTTCTGCTCTGCATAGACATTGTCTTGATTTTTAGAGAAAGACTCCTCCTTTCAAGGGAGTAATAAAGTTACATTCTGCTGGCTTATAACTGTCCCCCATCGAACATGACATTGTGGGAGGCTGAATATGAGCTGCCTCCCTTTTTGTTCAGGGGGAATACATTTTTGTTTAGTAAAAAGCGATATGCAAGGACCTTTAAGCTATTGGTCAGCACAAATGGGCTGAAGTGAGGACCAAGAATTGGCCTTGTGGGCAGGGAAATGTACATTTACCCGTCTGTACAAAACTGCTTCTCATTTGTTTGTTTATAGTGTTGCTGGAAACTTTCTGAAACATTGTGAAAAAGAATCTTGAGTTTACCTCCAAGAAACTGAACTGGTGGGTTGCAAGGACATAAGTCACAGGTGCTCAGTAGCCAGACTGCACTTTCTTGTGGGGTGGGAATTGTGGTATATTGTGTCATTCCGCTTTTGATCCGCATGAACCTGCGACTCAGTCCTGCATAGGCTGTTTATCTCAGATAGTTCCATCTGTGACCACCTGTATGTAAAGCTGTATGAAAAAGTGTAAAGAATGCTTTGGGGAAATAGTTTCATAATTTATTTATTACCCACTAATCACAAAGCATATTGACTTAACAGGGGAGTTGGCACATCCTGTACAGTTCATCTTTTTGAGCTATTTTTAGACTATATGGCATTTCCTAATTACATTTTAGAGTAAGAGCAATCCTTCCTTCTCCCCACCTTTACATCTCAGCCACATTCAGAAACTCAGAGTAGACTAATGTAAAAGGTTGTTTTAAGTTTAATAAATACCAAATTCTAGCTTTTGAAAAGAAAAGCAAGTACAATTAAAATCTTGAGGAATAATCAGGATAGTCTTAACCTTTATGTGAAAGTCTAACTTTCTTCTAGTTTTGGTGTCCCGAATCTGGAGAAGTTCCATAAAAATCAGCATAGCTGACTTGGATTGGTGCCGCAATGAGAGAAGTCAGAAGGTGACTTTCATGTCTGTTAGGGCTTGATGCTATCTACATTAAATGTAGCATGAGAGTCATAGCAGTCTGACCATTTGTATATCAACTGCAGCAGCTATGTGCATTGGAGAATGTCTTTCCTGTTGCTCATATTCCCCCGTTGCTCTTTCCACTCGTGTTCTGTTATTTAAAATACTAGTGTGCCTTGTTCTGTCTACATACTGGCCCTGAATCACTAGTACAACTGCAGTACTTCGTAAATAGAAAAAGCATTTTAAGTTTCTATAAGAAATGCCGTTCATTATCCCAACAGATAAACTCTAAAAATCACTCCATGATAAGGATATTTCTTCCATACCTATGAACATGCCAGTGATTCTGCAACTCAGGTTCTGAGTTTGCCATTAAGAAGTGAATAGTTTCATAGAAAAAAACAGCAAGGACTGCACCACTGCAAAGCATTACTGAACTTTTGTGGGAAGATAAGCTTCTTAGAGAAGGAAATCATGCTTTTTCAGAAGGTTACAGAATTTAGAGAATGTAGCTTTGATTGAAATATAATCAATATGCAGAGGTTGGTTTCAGGATCACAACGTTTCTAACAGTTTTATAAGCATGATAAAGCATCAACTACCACTGAAAGGAGTGATGTTCTTTTGTGCATCCAATTAGTCCATGCCAGTCTGCATCATGTTAAGCATCCAAGTGCAGCAAACCTGTGTGGCAGGGCTAAAACTTATCTGTGGATTAGTTCCCCTATAGAGTGCCTGGTGCTTCCACTCCCTCCAGCAGCAATGCTGAATTATGCTGCCTTAAAGAATTCATAGAACCTTATGGGTGTACAGCTTGGGAAAAAGCCACTACCTTTTCCGCAATATTATGCGCCCATCCCTTTTGACAGATGGGACTGCAGATATTTTTAACGCCTTTTTACATTTTAATAGATTCACCATTTATTTTAAATGGAACTTGAATGCCTTCTCTTGCATTTTATTAACTCGTCGTAAAGAAACGCTTTGCTGTTATGAGATGATATAATCTGTAGGAAATAATAAAAATTTAGCAATTGTTCCTTGCACAAAAGTAACAGCATGTTTTCTCTTGAGAAAAATAACCATGCAGGAGGTTGAGAATAATGTGTGACTTGTGATACAAGGCAGATAATACATATGCATCAAACTAAGCTGGATACGTGTAGAAAAGCCTGAAAGTAGGGAAGTCTGAAGGGAGGAAAGTATAAGCTTTCTGCGACAGATAATCTTGTGAAGTCATTTATTGAGATCATAGATCTAAGGAGCAAAGGGACTAGTTTTTCCTCCCCCATGAAAAGGGATAGAATTCTAAACCTGAACTCCGAAGATCTCTTGAGAGCTATCTACACAGTCTAGCAAAGGTGCAGAGATATCCATTGGGATCCCAATGCTCCCGTACTAGCAGGAAGGCCATCTATGCCTTCATTTCTCACCTAACAAATAGAGTAGCTCTATCTAATGGCACTGAGCTGGAAGAAAATTCCCTCTAACTTAATGCCAACTGGAGTTCCTTTTAGTAGGCAATTTTACTTTATAAAGGGCTCATCCCCCAAATTAGCACTGCCTGTGGGTGTATACATCCTTTCCAGCTTGTCCCTTGTGTTCTTGATGGAATTGTCTGTCAGCCCAGCTCCCATCTTTCACTAAAAGTCTGGGACTCCATGTATTTTTCTCCCTGGATTTCCACAAGAAAGGAAATACTGAAAGGAGGTCTGACATCCTTTTGTTCCCTTCTTTGCTGGTTAAAGATATGCATTAAGATCCTTCGCTATTTAAACAATAAAGCTGCATTTTGTGGTGCTCTCTGACAATCAGTGTACTCTATATCCTTGCTAAATTACAGCAAATATTTGGAATTTCAAAACACTGGATAAGAGGGAAAGAGAATTGCTCTCTGGGGCTCTGATGCCACAGGTAATGAATGGAAAAGGAAGGCAAGAAGCCTGTGACCTTGCACTATGGAGATTACATGCTGTGGAATCAGAGGTTAGTACTGGCAGGGGCCTGCTGCAAGGCAGCCTGCAGCAGCTGTTGCTCTGAATACCAGTTTCACAGGTCATGGGCTGCAGAGCAAAAGAAAGGGGGGGAAGGACATTAGCAGTGAAGAACGTTGATGGAATTCAGAGCAGATTAGAAATTAAAGATCATGACATGCTATTTCCAGACTATTAAACATGGTTGTGAGGAACAATTACAGGTGCTTGAAGTTTCCATGACTACAGAGTGTTAATTAACACATGGTAAAAAGAAAACTTTGGAGGATCGAGACTGCAGCCTTGAAAAATCCAGATCATATTTTCGAAGACCAGCTGTGCTTTTCCGCTTAAGGAATTTATTTACTTTAATATGGTGGCTGCTGTTGACTTTTTTTGGTAAAGGCAGCCAAATCTGAACGATTCAAACATGGAATATGTTGCGGTAGCAGTCTCCTTTGTGCAGTCTCACAAAACCAGAGTTCTCCTAATTTTCTGTAGAAGGGATTGTAATATCTCACACCCTCTAAATTTCTATCATCAGGTGCATCTTAATACCTTTGATTTTGATATGTCTTTTCTTTACTTCTGCTCTTGTGAATATACAGACAGAGATTAATAGAAGGCAGCCACTTTGCAGAGTAGGAAAATTATTTCAGATTGATCTCATTTATGATTAATGTATGAAATGCAAGTGCATCTTTGTTCCAAAATAAAGTGGCAAAACAGTTCATTTGCCTCTCATTCCTGTTGCATCAAAAAACAAGTAGAAAACAAGTCTATGTACAAGTCCAATTAAATTTACACAATTGTTACAAGATTTCCTTTTAATACCTTTTCCTTCCAACGCAGTTTTAAGCTGAAGATCTCATAAGAACACTTAATTGAAAATTACGACACGTATGGATGCATATAGTTGCAATTAATTTCATATACTACAGTTACACTGTAGTAACAATTAATGTGTTAATAGATTGATGTTTTTAAACCAATTATCTTTGTAATTACCTTTGTATGCAATGTATAACCTAAAGCAAACTATGTCAGTATTTTCAGAAACACCTCCTGTTGGAGTGCATAAGAAATAAGAAATATACAACGCTATATTACTAACAGGGAATCCTTCAATTTAATTTATTTTTTTCATGTCTCTAAAATATGATAATCTAGCTGAATTTATCTGATTTCTTCTCGTCATGCTTTCAGTGGTCTATGCACCTACAGTGGTCTCTTCTACCTCAGGTCTTTAATTCTTTATAACTTCTGATTAAAGATTGCAGTTTTGATGCTCAGGACTCAGGCAGCTATTATTTTTTCTTTCTTTTAGTTTGGCAGTTTGAGAAACTAAAGTATATATTTTTAAGTTGTGCTCTTTTTTTCAGATAATTTACCTTCCCAAATTGTCTTGGTCTGCTGATTATGAATACGCATATATATTTTTTCAAAGTTCTCTTTCAGAACTGACCAAATAGTTCCTTACAAGACAAACCTGATCACGGTTTTGGGGACAGTCCGCTCCAGGTATTGCTCCCTATAGGTAACATGAATACAGCCACACCATGTTTAGCTCCGGGCTAAACCCTCCAAGTGCCACGCCACCGAGGGTACCGTACAGCCCTGCCTCACCCTGGGGATGCGAGAGTCACGCCACCCTGGGCAGCCAGCGCCACCAGGCCCTGGCCCCGCAGGCCCCAGACCTGGAGCCACCTCGGCAGCACGGAGGCTGCACAGGTGGGTCAGGGGCTGGTGTCCCCGTGCCCCGATGTGCCGAGCCTGGCCCAGGGGGGGCTGCGGACGGCGGTGTTCAGACACCAGAGTTGAGGACGAGGAGTATATGGTTTGAACAGGAATTGATCTGCAAATACAGGTTTGACTCTGGTTATGTCTACAACTAAGTACATTATGTAAATGTTGCGTCAAACTGCACAGGAATTGGTTGCTCTGACTCCTCCAGAAGTAAAAATTTAAATAGCCCATTAATCACCAAACACTAATGTATTCTTCAGAGAAATAATTTACGATTTGTCTCTGGGTGGGAACTCTGTGCAAACAGCTACTTCCAAAATTGGTTCACTGTTACATTCAGTAAATCTATTTTTAATGGTGCTTGCTTTTCTCCACAAAGATGAGGAGGGAGATATTGGTGGAGATATAAAGGCATAACTCCCGGTGATAAAGCTTCAGGAAAGTAACACTTTTTCAGTTTCCATAGGAACAACTCTCAAAAATGCCACCTGACTTGCATTTACACAGCACTCTGCCAAAAACTGCAGTTCCTGGCTGACTCTGTCCCCTGTCGCTCCTTCCTGCCCATTTCCCGCTTCTTTTAATATTGCCAATGCAGGCGTTTTGTTGGCTGTATCAGGGAGCAGAGGCAACTGAATAACGCAGAGAAGAACAGCGCTTGGTTGGGTTTTTTCCAGCTGTATCAGCCCCTGATTAGCTCCCCAGGCAGCCACAAAAATGCTTTTGCGAGCACAAGCTAGGCAGTGGTGTGAGAGCAGGGTGAGCAGCCAGGGAAACACAGAGGAGCGGGAACTTCTTTGTCACAGCCATGGAGCTTAAATGCAAGAACGGCAAT
>NW_008795259.1:10336245-10371027 GCF_000699145.1 Aptenodytes forsteri | reverse complement strand
TGCTGCGCCCGCGCCGTGGGTATACAGGGAAGAACGGGCGCCCCCCCCAGCCGATTAGCCTGCCTGTGCAAATGATTGTGTCCTCTTAGATCCCTGACTGGTTCTAGAACAGCAAGAGTCAGGTCAGAGGCTTATAGTCTGTCAGCAAACCTAGGCAGTCATTTTCTTTATAACCAACACATACAAGAAGTTGATTGCTCACCAACGGGATCATAATGCCTCCTGTCAATTACCCTAAAGAAGTAGGTGAAAAAATAGTAGTAAACAATACCCCAAGACTTAAACTATTTTTCTAGTTTTTTATTGGCTTTTATAGTCAGATGTATTTTGTATCTTATTTTATGTGTCAAAGCATGTGTAGAAAAAATTGACCATGTTTTTTTCAGATGTAACTGTTGATTAAGTTGAAATACAGTTAAACAAAATAAACATGATATACTGAATTATGAATCTTTTAATTATTTTTCTGTTTGCCCATAGGGCCAACAGACTACTTTAATCCTTCTAGTTTCATTGCCTTGGACCTACACACTTAATCAGTTAGTCTTCTAATCTGGTTGCAGGCTTGCTACTTACTTTCCTTCTTTTTTTTAATGTTATGGCCACAGTTAATTCAGCTTTGGCTTTATTCCACAATGAGTGTTCATGAGAGTTAGGAACTGGCTCAACTTTGGCTCCTTTCCACAATGGGTATTAATCAGAGACTAAAAGTAAGTGCAAATACAGATATTTAATATGCTGGTTTTTTTCACATTTGAAAAAACTATGTTTTGTCATTTGTGCCATTCATGTCATTCACAATGAACCACGAAGGAAAATCTTTGAGGACAAAGTGCTTAATTTAGAGACAAGATGCTTTGATTCATTTCCATCACAGGCTTCTGCATGATCTTCAACAAGTCATTTACTCTTTCAGTTTTCTCTCTGAAAATTGGGGGGTAAGACCTCTTTCAAAGGATTATCCTAATTAATAGCCAAATTTAAGAATTATTATTAGCCTTATTACAATAATATTAATACTTTCGGTTCAAATTCTATCCAATTAAAATGATACACAAACTTTCTCCAGCCTACCTTTTTATCTGGCACTGCCCCTCTGGATCCTAAGGTGAGTGGCTTACTCTGCATTGGAAACTGCAAGTTATCAGTATCTTGAGTTTTTGCTGGCTTGATAGTTTCTTCCTCCTCATTCTAGGATCTAGTATGTTTATTAATATGGCCTTTACATATTTACACTATATGGATAGATCGAGATATATACATTTGTATGTTTAGTAGCTTCATTGCAAGTCTGTGTTACATCCAGATTTATTAAGGTGTGTGTTATATGTTGGATGCTTGTTCTTTGTTATCTTTGCTAATCCTAAAACAGGTTTTGCCTGGCTCCCAGTGTTGCCGTCCTTCAATGACTAGTAATTGACGGCTGATGAGTTATCACCCTGTGGCCTTCAGTATTATTCTCTGCTTGTTCTTTTAAGGCCCATGCTCTCATTCCCTGTCTGCACTACCATTCACTGCATTTTATTCCATGATCAAAGATAGTCCATTCTGTGCAGAATGTTATCACTAATCTATTAGTTACAGAAATACATATAACAATAACCATTACACCACACAGCTGTACAAAGCTCAGGAGAAACTAAACAAAATAGGTGATATCACTTGGTCATTAGATAATTACAGGTATACCTAAACACACTGTAAAACAAATCTCCAGGCAGGCCAAGACAAGTTCATACAAAACAGTGCAAGTCATGTGACCTTTGTTAGCCTAATACAAACTTGTGCCCCCTTGTAAGTAGTGACAACGGCATACTTAACTGCACTACAAAGCTACACAGGTTCCTGGGGAAGCTTCAGAGGGAATTGACGCCTTGTCCAGCCCATTGATGCTGATTTGAAATCCTGACAGCAAATGACTAATCTGCACATGAAATGAGGAATAGAAGACAATGTGGTGCTGGATTTGGCCATCTGGTATCATTTATTTCAGGTTTTTGCTTTATAGCGTGTCTAGAATGCCAGCCTCACATAACACATTACATTGCTTGGTTTAGCAATTATGTAAAACAATTTAGTGGAACTAGTAAGTGATTTATAGCAACGTAATATCAGTCAAATGGTGACTTTTGTGTAATATTAAGCATTTCTGTGTTCTTAATAATTTTGGAGAAAATGGAAAGAAAACTAAAAGTTCTGAATCTGACAGGGCTTGCAGAAATGTTTGCATTTATACAACTAATAGGTAAGAGAATCCACTGGCAGTCCTATAACCAATTAGGAGTATCAAAACAGCATCAGTAACAGAATCATAGAACAGTCCAGGTTGGAAGGGATGTCAAAAAACTCATCTGGTCCAACCTTTTGTGGGAAAGGGAGCCTAGATGAGATTATCTAGCACCCGGCCCAATTGCATCTTGAAAACCTCCAGCGATGGGGACTCTACCACTTCCCTGGGGAGGTTGTTCCAGTGAATAATTGTTCTTACTGTACAAAATTTTTTTCTTGTGTCGAGATAAAATCTCCCAGTGCAACTTGTACCTGTTGCCCCTTGTCTTCTCCATGTGGCTCCTTGTGAAGCGAGAGCCTCCGTCCTCTTTGTAGCTACCCTTTATAAAAAAGGATAATTCTTAATAGGTAATCAGTTGATGCAAATGATTAAAAGTTGAGCTGTTGTCCTTACCCATATTGCAGCTTCAAACCTATTTGACTATAACTAAAGCAGCAAACAATTTTAACCCTTCTATTAACACAACAATCAGGCATTTCCCGATTCTGACATTTTATTTCCACTTTTATTTCATAGGAGCTGTCTTTTGTATTTCAGATACTGCGCCTTAAAAAGCTAAATGCATCTATAGGGATGAAGGAGAGCAGAAACTAGAAAACATTTGGAGAGTGGGAGAGAATAATTAATAGTAAATATAGAAATACTAGATAAAGAAGAAATCCCATCTCCCTAAACTTTGTACAGTACTGTGCTGGTTTTGGCTGGGATAGAGTTAATTTTCTTCACAGAAGCTAGTATGGGGCTATGTTTTGGATTTGTGCTGGAAACAGTGTTGATAATACAGGGATGGTTTAGTTACTGCTGAGCAGTGCTTACACAGAGTCAAGGCCTTTTCTGCCCAAAGGGATATTCCATACCATATGACGTCATGCTCAGCATATAAAGCTGGGGGAAGAAGAAGGAAGGGGGGGACGTTCGGAGTGATTGTGTTTTGTCTTCCCAAGTCACCGTTACGCATGATGGAGCCCTGCTTTCCTGGGGATGGCTGAACACCTGCCTGCCGATGGGAAGTAGTGAATGAATTCCTTGTTTTGCTTTGCTTGTGTGCGCAGCTTTTGCTTTACCTATTAAACTGTCTTCGTCTCAACCCACGAGTTTTCTCACTTTTACTCTTCTGATTCTCTCCCCATCCCACTGCGGGGCAGTGAGTGTGCGGCTGTGAGGTGCTTAGTTGCCGGCTGGGGTTAAACCATGACAGTCCTCACATATGTTTTGATAGATTTAAATATAATCCCTCTGAAGTGTTTATAAGATGTTTATTACACTAGCTGAACATCAAAGTCTTTAATAGCTCACATACTAACCCATGTTATGGCATTATAATAAAAATAGGGAGTGTAGGAATGAAGAGGACAAGTGATAAGGGCCAAAGTTGTAGGGTACAGCCTTTCTCTGTACATGCAATTAGTGAAAAGGAGGAAAATTGCAATCATGTTAGCTTAGTGAACAAAACATTTCTTGTTTAAAGACTAAAGAAATATCAATTTTGAAGTGACATTATTGCAACAGAAGGGATTTACAGGAGCAAAAATGAATCCATTGATGTTTATCAAGAGAACTGGGCCCGCCTGAGCACCCACAACCAGTCTGCAATAGAGATGCTATAACTAACTAGGGATAGCGTGCATAAACCTATTTCAATGCAATAGGCTAGAAATATCCTTCTATTCAGTGTCTGAGACACAGGATAAACAAGGCAAAAGGCAAACCCTTCCTAAATTGCTCTGACAGGTTGGTAAGTCTTACCCCATGATAGCTTTAATAAAGGTCAAATGGATAAGATGGTAATGCTCTGAGCAAAATAACATGCAAAGCAATGAGACCTAGCTAAGAAAACTACGATTAGCTTATGCATGATGTGAGGGAGGCACAAATTGCCCCATCAAAATAAATACCAGAATTTCACAGGGCTCAGTGTCATTACAGCACAGCAGGAAGAAGAACAAAAGCTTTGGAACAGCCTGGAACCAAAAGAGACATTTCAATGTCCCCTTGTTTTTTTAATTTTTTTTTTTTATATATCTTGATAAAATTCAAAATGATAATATTTTGAACATCTGCACAAGTAACTGAGTAGCATTTTATTTTGACATTTCAATCAAATGAAGGATGTTTTGTATGCTGAGCTTGGAGAAGCGTATTTATATTTTCCTCTCCAGCTCCCCCCACTCCTCCTGAATTCAGCCCCTGTCAATAAAATGCAGTGAAGTGCTTCCTTTTAAAGTACCATTGGATGATCACTGAAATAAAAATTAAAAGTTGCATATTTTCTTTAAAAAGCCTTTTCCTGAAATATCCTCTGAACATGATTGTTCAGGTAAATCTTTAAAGGAATATATTTAAGAAATAGTTGACTAAAACCCCATAATGTAAAGTTTAAATATCTATATCTGTTTTCCATTAAAGCCATGTATACTGGTCTTTAAATTCTGATTTAAGCAATACATACCAAGGACTTTTTTTTCATGGTATACCAGCTTTATTTACCTGCTGCTACCCCTCTCCCCGTTCTCCTTCCTTTTTCTTTCTCAATGGGAGAAACAAAGGTTTAAAGTTTCTTTCAAGTTTTGTGTTTACATAGAATTTGGACTCTGTATTATTCCGAGTAAGCCACAGATGCTTCCACAAATACTGCTTTGCAGTTGTTTTGTGTTGTGCCCTCTTTATTGTTTGCTTAATTTACATGCCCAGGAACCCCTAGAGATGTATCACTGCATTTATAGTTAAACTCATGAAATTACTTAATATGATACAGAAGGGTACCCTTTTCCTATGTGCCATCTCCCCTTGTTTTCCCTATATCTACCTTAGATATGTAACAGTGAGCAAATATGCGGAAAATGAAGATGTTAATGCATGCTACAGGCAGTGCTTTCCTTTCAGAAATGAACTCTGCACTATTGTCAGAAAATAAATAAAGCATTTCTTGAAATAGCAAATAACATTCTTGAGTAGAGAAGCTTTGTTTTGACTGATTATTAGACCTGGATACACAATCCAGGATGTGAAAGCATGCAATCTATGTGCTTAAATGCAAATAAAAGAAAATTGCTATTTTATTCTGGAAGCATTGCTTTGAAGAGTTCAACTTTTCTTATCAAATCCTCATCCATAAAAGCACTATTCCTGTCAAGATTTCTAAGTAAATGCTTGCATTTGGGATCCTTAGTCTATGTATTGTCACACTCCAAATTTTATAGAGGCGTGGAGCAAACTGAGATGACTTTTTTTATAATAAATACATTTAGTAACCACTGTAGAGAGTAAGTTCCTCACCCTCATCTTTATTTTTAAATACAAATTAGATAACTATGTAACATTAAGCGAAAGGGATTAAACTCTGCTTTAGGTAGATTTTTATACCACACGCATCACCGAAATATCTGATCACATTCTGCTATACTAAATTATATGACTCACATCTGTCCTACATAGCTTGCTTTTTAGGGGTTTGGATCATATTTTTATGTATATCTATGCATATTACTGCATGCTTGTATTCGATAAGAAAAATCATGTGGAGAAGGAAGAAATAAGGTTCATCATGACCTTTAGTTTCTAGGTACTCTCTGATCACTCCCTGAGAAACTGCTTTCTGCTTGTTTTCACAGAATAGCTGAGATTGGAGGGGACCTCTGGAGATCATCTAGTCCAACCCTCTGCTCAAAGCAGAGTCTACTAGAGCAGATTACTCAGGACATTGTCCAGTCGGGTTTTGAATATCTTTACAGATGAAGACTCACAACCTCGCTGGGCAACCTGTTCCATTGCTTGACTGCCCTCACCATAAAAAAAAAAAAAAAAAAAAGTGTTTTCCTTATGCTGAAATGGAATATCTTGTTTTAATTTGTGCCCTTTGCTTCTTGTCCATTCACTGGGCACCTCTGAGAAGTGTCTGACTCCATCTTCTTCACTTCCCCCCACAACAGGTACTTACACACGATAAAATCCCCCTGAGCCTTCACTTGTCCAGTCCTAACTCTCTCAGTCTATCTTCGTATGATGGATGCTCCTATTCCCTCATCATCTTTATGGACCTGTGCTGGTCTCATTCCAGGAAGTCCACGTCTGTCTGGTCAGAGCCCAGAAATGGACTCTGCACTCCAGGTGTGGTCTCAACCAGGGCTGACTAGAGGGGAAGGATCACCTCCCTTGAATTGCTGGCGATGCTTTTCTTTAATGCAGCCCCAAATGCTGTTGGTTTTCTTTGCCACAAGGGTGCATTTCTGGCTCATGGTCAGCTTGTTGTCCAACAGGTCCATCAGGTCATCTTCTGCCAAGCTGCTGTCCAGCCTGTTGGTCCCCAGCATATACTGGTGCAAGGGTGTTATTCCCCAGGGTGCAGGACTTGGTATTTCCCTTTGTTGAACGTCATGAGGGTGCTGTTTGCCCATTTCTCCAGCCTGTTGAGGTACCTCTGAATGGCAGCACAACCATCTGGTGTTTCAATCAGTCTTCCCAGTTTTGTATCATTTGCAGATTTGTACTTTAGATGCTAATATCATGCTCAGCTGAAAAACTGTAGTGCTTGATGACCTGGTGACAACCAATGCTCTGAAAAATGGGATGAAGTATTTGGTCCAGCTACAAAAGGAAATTGTTTTTTCATAGGAATGAATAATTAGTGTTACAGCCATCTGAAATCACGTGGTTTACATCTGACTTCCCACAGCATTTGTTCTCCCCAAAAGTAGAAGCATGGTGATTAAGAAAATAAAAATACAGCAGAATGATATATTGAAAATATAAAAGTGCTAAGATGATGATTAAGATATGTCTTTGTTTGCTGTTAGTAGACTATATTTGTCTCTCCTAAGCAATGTTTGAAAGGATTTGCTAGAAATTCAGAGAATTTGAAGACAAAATGAATTATGGGTTCATCTCGTGTGTTCCATAGTTCAGCCCAAAGAATTGAAACCAGCCGTTTCCATAGTAAGGCTATAACTTCTGATACGTCTGTAACATATATATTACTATCCAGCCATGGTTTAAAGATTTCAAGTGATGAAAATATAATTATAAGTAAGCTGTGATAAGAGTTAATTAGAAATTAGTGTGACACAGAACTATGTTGGTTATGTTCATGACATCATACTGGTATAAAAGCAAAAATGCTTATGAGTGGCTCAGTTCCAGCAGTACGATGGTACTTTACAAACCATCCTATTTACCCAATGAAAGTAAGCTGTAACAACACAGCACATTCATACCCATCTAGTTTACCTAGGTAAGTAGAGTGGGAGACTTTGAGCAGAACAGTATGACTTCCTGGTCTAGACAGCACCTTCATGTAGGAATCACTGCAAGTTGAAATACAGCACTTCTAATGATCAGGCACAACCATTCACTGACACCTCCTTTTCCAAAAAGGTGTGGGTAAAATAGAAATAGTTATTCTAACATTAATTTAAATATTGTTCTGAGCTTTTCTAAGCTTTTTACATATAGCTGCCATCAAGCTTCAATTTAATAGAGCAGTTAACTCTGGCTGACCTAATATAGATTCAGCTATGACTTTTCAAGGGACAGTTTTACTTATCTGAAACATCCAAAAATCAGTGTTGCATATTCTCTCACACAATACTAACTACATTAAAAGTCATAATAGAGTTCAAAAATAACAAATTGGAGGCGGGGGTAGGAATTTATTTTACTTGCCTTTTAGTTTTTAAATGTTACTGGAGCCTTGTTGGCTTATTTTCATTCTCCCTGTTTGCTGGCATGATGTGGAGCTGTAAGGCTTGAACCCACTGCACCAACAAGTCTTCCTGTTCCTCTCGAGAAGCTCCCAGTACCTCTGAACTCCCACCTGGGATTTGGAGGCTGTTAGCCAGGCTAACCTTCAGCAAAGAGTGAGAATGAGATTATCCACCTGATTTTCCACAGTCATGTCATCTAGGATTGTAACAATTTAGAGACAATCACAGAGATGAGGCACGTATGTGGACAGCGAATACCTGCGTCCTTGTTTTTCGCAGTACCAAAGGACTGCATAGTTAGAGCTCATATTTTTTCATGCAGAGAGCAGGACTGTGGAGGAAGGATCAGCAGGAGCACAAGGAGACATGGGTGGTCTTTGTGTGCTAAGGATGCTGCTGAACTTGGGGGTCTGGAGGAATGGCCAGGAAAAGATAAAGAAAGTGTGAGAGATCCTTGGAAACAAACCAGAGGCTTTGAATTTGTGTGAAGCAGCTTCCAGATGGTAACTAAATAGACAGTTACTAAAGGTTGCAAAGCTGTTTGAGGTAAAAGTACAATGAGGGGTATCAGGATTTTTAGATTCTGGTTGGCAGAATGGCTTTAGTAGGGCCGGAACAGAATGGCTAAGCACACAAGTTGTTTATGTGAATGCCGAAAAAGCCTTGCAGTTGGTAGACTTGGCTGTGCATTTTCACAGAGGCTGCCTGAGTTTTAATTCCAGTTCTGCTTCCAGTAGTTATGTGAAATTTGACAACTAGTTTATTTGAAACAAGAAGGAGTTGAGGTTTGCCTGGCTCCAGGATAGAGATAGGAGATTTTGATTACAGAATTCTGTACTACAAAGATATATTCTAACTACTTAGTAGAAGATATGAAATTAGAAACTATAAAATCTAAAACTAAAATCTTGGCTTTCACTCCAATGTACTTTTTTTTTATACTAAGAAGTACATGATGTACATTCCTACCTGCACTTATTAACATGTGAAGCTTCATTGGGAGATGCAGCCAGGAATGATAGTCTGCCAAGTGTGAGTTCCATATAAGATGTGTGACACTGTGCAGATCTGAGGAATTTTCAGCACAAACCTCTTGGCCTTTTCTTTTGCATAAAAATGTGTTGCTAAATGACTACATTTTTATTGCTCATGTGTGGGTGGATTACTGCCTTAGATTGAGTTGGAGAAGAGGAATTTGAGGCAGTGCTTGGAAATAGTATGTTTAGTGAATTTTGAGGGAGGGAAGTGTGATGGCACGTATGGAGGCAAGTAGGAGTTCAGGGTATCTTTTGGCATGGTGGATACCAGTACAGTTTTTATTCAAAGATGAAGAGGACTGATTTTGGTGGTGGGAAGGAACCAAGCAAAACAGCACTGGAAGAAACAAAAAGGAAGATGGAGTCTCTCTGTCCCTGAGAGTTACCCTGTAATTTATAACCTCAATAGTGTCAGTCTGAGGGTGAGTAAAACTAAGTGTTTGTGACCCTTAACAGTTACAATGCCATTCTGCCAGCACAGAATAAAATACTCTAGACTAGATGTCAGCAAGGTATTCATCAGCACTTTAGAGTGGTGTCTTAGAAAAAAAATGACGGGGATGTTTGTTGCAAATGAGAACGTGTGTCTATGCAGTTTTTAAGTATCTAGTCTGTATTTCTGTCTCATTGCCTCCCCAGTCTTGCAATCTCTTCCTTTAGGTTTGCAGAGCAAAAGGAGACCCATCAAGTAGGCCTCTGCTATATGCTTCAGGGCAGATGAGATAAAAAAAAGGAAGAATCAATTTTCCCTCCTTTTACTTCTCCGTAGCGCAGAATCCAAAATAGAGTTTTCTGTTGATTTGGCAGTGTGTTTTGATAAGCTCTAATTACAAAGAATTTTTGTACAATACTAAATGCTGATAGCAAGACACACATGAAGTGATTTCCTAATTATTTTCCCTTTATTTCATTTGAACACTACTTGATTTTGGAATTGTAAGAATATTTGTTCTTCAGGGTGTGTTCTTACCATTTTCTGTGAGAAGTGCTTTACAAAAATATGATAAATTTATGATGAGAAACTTCATCAATCCAACAGTAATTCTTCAGCAACCAAACCACATCAACCTTTCATTGTCTATTATGTTAGTAATATGTAAGAGTTTTCTCTTCTGGTTTCTTGGTTTGCTGATAAAATCAATCTAAAGTGCATAAGCTGTTAGGTAGTGTGGGATAGGAAACATTGTGCTGCCAGCAAAGTAATGCTGACCCTGTCCCTTTGTCAGTCTTGATTTACTGGCAACGTAGTTAAAGTTGTCACAAGCAAGTGAACTGGTGGTGCTACTGAAAGAAAGACAGAGAAAGTAGCAGCTTGACCTTTTACTTAATTTCATGGACACACTATACAACTGCATGAATAATGGGGTTTTAGTTAGTGATAATTCAAAAGTTGAAAGAAAAAAATTCCTTCAACAATTTAGATACTTTTTTTTTTTCAAATTTTGACTATTTAACATATTGTCTTTAAGAAAATCAAAGCATATTTTGAGTCAAACATTGTATCACACATGCAGGTCCTCATATGCACAAAGGAAGTATGCTCTTTTCACTAAACAGCTCCTCCTGTGTTAATGAAGGAGATTTCTAAACAGGCAGCGTAGTACAAATGTATGCAGACCTGTCCTCAATTCATACTGCAGACTTGGTACACTTGGACTTCTCACTGCTTAAAAGCTCAGCTCTGCAACAATAATATTAGAAAAGCACACATTGTTTGAACATGGTAACTCTAAATATCAAAGGTACAGATAAAACTATGTTGTGTCTTGCAGTGCTTATTAAGACATGCTCTGAAGTGGATTAAGCTTCTTTTACCTTTGTGTATGCTATGAATTTTTCATTCAAATGCAATAGTTATATATCACCATTTAAAATAGGAAAAAATTAGTCATCGTAATATGGAGAAAAAAAGATTTTAAAAATATTAATTCAGGAAAAAAATTGTATGGTATCATTTCAGCTCTTTCTGCTCTGGTTTAGGAAATTCTGTACAGTTTTCAGATTGAGTTGAATTTCTTTCATCATTCTTTCACAATTGAGAATATTCTTTGATGTGTCATCTTCTCGGCTCCATCAGTAAGTTCCTTTGTAATTAACAAAATGTAACATGTCTCTTCCTGATAGGAAAGCTGGAAAGCAAGCTTTCTTTTTTTAAAAGAAGAAAATAATAAAAGCTATGCAGATAAGCTAAGCAATTCTAGTGTAATTAGAGAACTTCAAATGGCTCGCCAAGGCAAAATCCTCCAGAATTCACTTTTAGTAAAGTCCAGGGTGTAAATGGCAAGGAATAAGAACAATTCTGCACACAGATAGAATGTGTAAAACTGTAGCTGGGTGAACAGTCATCAACTATAGCAATTTTGGATCCACTTGTAGGAAGAGATTTAACTGACAATGAGGTGAATTTTAAAAAAAAAAACTAGGGACAATGAGGTGAATTTTAAAAAAAAAAACCTAGTTTAGGAAAAAAAAAAAACAAACCAGAAACTAATTCTGTAGGAAACAGGATAATATTGCATCTCACTTCTTAGAATATACTGAACACAATGATGGAATTGAGGGTAGAAGCAACTTGGTCCACTGAAAACAAATCAGAGTATCTGATGGCTCTTCTGCTTTGTGTTCCTTACCAATACAAAAACTTAGAGCAGTTTTTCTGTCTATAATGCTTGAGCAGGGTTTATTGAGCCCAGAATGCTCCTGTAGTGAGAAGAGGGGAGCTTTGGGGCAGAACAAAAGTACTTGGCTTTATTGACCCTTTGTGTAAAACTGGCTGGGACAAAATGTCTGCAGTATAGTCTTGAATTTCCTTTGGCGTGTTCAGCTTTCCACTTACACAACTTTTCCTGATCCGTGCTCCCAGCTTGTTGTTTACCCCTTGTAACTTCTGACTTCTTCCATTTGGCCTTTTCTCCAGATACTTTCTCATGCATTCTTGCTCTCCTTTCATCTGCTTCCTCTTCAGACCCTACGACCCTACGAGATACCAATTCTTGCTGCACCTGTATAAACAGCAAGTGGAAGCCAGCTCCTCCTTCCCCTCAAAAAAAAAAACCCAAAACCCTGTAAGCTGAATCTTCAGGTTCAGTAACTAGGACTTTTAGTAATACATTGCTCTTAGCTAGACAGATTTCTGATGGATAGAAAATGTAGTATCTACAGAATATGGCATATAGTGATCCCTAAATAAAGTGTAACATGGTTTTATGAATTGTACCTCTTGAGAGATTAATCTGATCACTTTCAAAAGTATGAATTTTTAATAAACTACATCAGGTTCCATCATACTGCAGTTCTTGTTCACCAAGACCATTCAAACTGCAACAAGTGCTCAAAAGAATTATTAGAGTGACCAGGTGAAGAAAGACCCACTCTTACATAAAGAGATGAGAAGGGGATGGTATAACTTCTCAAAATGAATGCTGAAAGAAGGATATCGCTATGCATTACATTTGGAAACAAACAGCAAGGAGGAGCTGGCCAGATTCTTTTACACTGAAGGAAGGGGAAGAACAACTTGATTATAAATGGCACAAGTAATTACATCTGGATGTTGGACAGGGGACCTTAAAACTGCAAAGCAAGACTTGGTTAGAACCTTCTAGTAGGACCTATCAGGTCCTCAAATGTAAGCATCTTTACTGTAGATCTTAAAGGCAATGCATTAACTGGTTGCTTTTGGTTGCAAGGGATGGGACTTACTTGACCATAAGCCCATTTCAGTGTTTTAGGACAATTTTTACTTGCATAAGTGCACTTATTGTTTGTAGGTGCACCTCTTGCTGTAAGAGTTCTATTGATAGAGAGCACATAGCCCTCTGCTTGTGAGAATAAATACAAGGGTATTCCTTAGGAGTTGAAAGAATAAACTAAACCAGTGGAAGAAGTGATGTGCTTAGTTATGAGACTGAAATGCCTTTTCTTTTTCTATTGATTGCAGCCTTAAATTTCAAAGAACTACCTGTCAGCAGGAAAGGCAACAGTTACCATTTTGATCCTTGAATTGCTGCTAACTGCCAGAGGAAACATAGCTTACCCTCTCAGACCTTCTTCTTTTTTCTGTTATTTTCAGCAACTTAAAATACCTTTGGAAGTTGGAAAAGAAAAGGATCACTGTTTGTGTCAGGGAGCTGCAAGGGTTGCTCCCTAAAAGAAGGGAGCTGGGAGCCGGGGCTGACCCCAGCACAGGCCAGGCAGTGCCTGCGCCATCCCATAGCATTTGAGCCAGATGAGAGAGCAGGGTGGTGACAGCAACAGGTCCCATCAACAGTCCAGGATCGTGTGAAGCAAGGTAGCAAGCCAGGTCCTAGGTCAATCAAGGAAATCCAAACAACAGTTTAGAAACAGGCCAGAGACAGGCACGCCTACGACGTAGTTCAGACAGTCCCCGGGCTGAGCTGAAATGAGGCTCCTGGGCCCATGGGCAGGGATGCAGGAAGGCTGCACTAGGGGAGGCTAGTGATAGCCAGTAAAGCCTATTAGACCCCACAGGGCCCTGAGAGCTTGTAGAAGAAAAAAAAAAATCTAACAAAAATCAGACAGTTCTTTCCATGTAGAAGTTGCCACTTCTATTGCAAATGACCTGAGCACAGTCACTACTGCCTCCCCTTTCATAACTCACCTTCTTTTTCCATGCAAAGCAAAGAGCAAAGCAGATGAGCCGGGGGACACACACAAGGAGGGAATGCATGGACCATTTCTTCCATCTCTTTTATTAGAGCATGAGTCAGCTTTATTGGCTTCTCCCTTTGCAGAATAGGGGGCTTAGTGTCACAAAAAGGGAAATACAGAGGTAAATTTTCCCTACCTTTTTCCTGAGTGTGGTTTTATGGAGTATATATGAAGGTCAGAGAACCTAGTAAAAATGATAGCAAATGAGTGGACTTCAAAAAGTGCTCTTCTACAACCCAGCAGGTAATGAACCTCTTATCTTCTTTCACTAACTCAGAACATAAAGGTCATTAGCCTTGAAATAAGTTGCAGAGGAAATACCTCATAGAGTTGCATTATAGCTCATTCAGTGACAATGTTAGAGAGATTAATTTATGCTTCAGAGAACAGAAGTTTAGCTTTGTTGCCATAAAGGTTATTCTCCTCCAGATAAGTTAGGCCTTTTTGGTCTCTGTCTTTACCTGCCCATCTTATGCTTAGTAAAACTAGGAATCAGGAACTACTCTTCTCTTTTTGTCACTTCTCCATCATAATTTCTTTAAAAAGCATAAGAAAGGGTCCAGAAAGTAGAAAGAGCTCTTCATTACCTCCTATATTTTCAGTGTAGCAGGCACCAGTCCTCAAAAAGAAGGTTCCTCAAAGTCTGGCTGCACTTACTCACTGTTAGCTCTCATATTTACTAAACTGAATAATTTGATACTATCAGCATCACCTCACTACTTCTCTTCCTTTCCAGGTGATTCATAAACATGTTTAATATAAACATTGGTTGTAGCACAGATATCTCTAAACCCCCTTTTGTGAACTCCCTCATTATGAAAATTGACCATCTGCTCCTACTATTCATATCAATCTCTTGACCAATTACTTATCCACTGAAGGATCTTTCATCTCATGGCTGTTTCCGTAGATGACTGATGAATGAACTTGCTAAGTGCCTCTATAAAATCAAAGATTATATCAAATGACCCTTCCTTGTCCATGTACTCACTGACTGAATTCCCTGATCTGACCTCACAGCTGATCCTGCTCTGAGCAGGAGGTTGGACTAGAGACCTCCTGAGGTCCCTTCAGCTTGTGATTCTACTAAAGAATTCATTAGGTTTGTGACCCAGGACTATCCTGTATAGAAATCATGTTGACTATTCCTCAACATGTCATATTTATACAAGAGTCCACTAATTATATTTTTCTTACAGTTTCTGCTAATTTGCCTTGCACATACATTAGTCTTACCAGTTTGTGGTTTCTCAGGTGGCCCTTTAAAAGAATTTCCACAACATTTTCCATTCTCCAGTCCCCTCATACTTAGATGGCTTTATACACTAAATGTGCACACCATAGCTAGAAGTTGCAGACCACTCCTATTTCCTCCACTAGTCTTTCTTTGAATTCCTTAAGAATTCCTTTAAATATGACATCTGCTTCTTGTTACTGTTAATTTTATCTTTTTACTATCTAACCTCTTTCATACACCCTCTGACTTGAGACAAATCACGGCAACATTTTCAAGCTGCAACTAAAATTTGAATTTGCAGACTTAATTCAGTATTTTTGGAGTATCCTATCTGTCATCTCACTCGACCTTAGTTTGTTGGGTTGGTTTTTTGTTTTGGTTTTTTTCCCCCCCCTATGGTGACCTGTTACTTGGTATCCCATTGTATTTGACCCACAAACTTTCTCTCTGAAAACTTTTATTTAGCATGGATTCCATGTGCTAGCACAAGAATTACAGTTCTGAGGAAGTCCTAAACTCCCTTGTTTTCCCAAGTTATTTGTGCACATGGTACATATGTTCCCTCGTACCTGGGGTGAAGTTTGACATTGTATTGCCATAGAACACTTTTATATTAATATCGTGTTCTGTCCAATAACTTGTGAAATAAATTCAGTAAGTATTATTACAAAAACTTCCATTGTTGACTGCTGTTGGCTTAAAAAGCGTAGCAAATGTCTCTGGTTTTCTGCATTACAAGTCTTGATGTCTGTGTCCAAGGAGGCACAAGCATGTATAGGGCTTGTTTATTGCAGTCATTCTTTTTGCTACTCACAATTAACAGTGTAATGAGGGGATATTCACACCAGGATTTATTATTCAAACCATGATTTACTGATAGTAATACATGATCTGTAAGCAAGCTGTTTAGTAGGAAACGTTCAAAAGAACTTAAGTTTTTACCAAGATCTGTTGCAAAATGCACAGGTATCTTCAATCATTCAATTTTCTTACAGTATTTCTTGGTAACAGAAATTTTTGTGCCTATGTTACTATATCGATTCATGATCTTCTCCTTCTAGGCTTCATAGGCTACTGTATTTCTCTTATTAAATTCCTTTGCATTGTGTTTTGTTTTGAGCAGACTCTTCAAAAATAGAGACCATGAGATCCATGTGTACAGATCCATGTATATTACAAATGTCCGTAGGCAATTAGATTTTAGATTCAGTCAACAGCAGATAGGACTGAGAAGAGGTAATTGCCAGACCTAACTGGATCTTAGCATACTCATCTGAGAATATTTTTGTATGGGACTATAAGATTTAACTCTGTAGCACTCCTTTCACTGAGCATGTCTGCCTTTTTCTTTGTTTTCAGCATCAAAATAAGTTTCAGAATGAAGCCATCTGTATTTCATAGTTAGTGAAGAAACAACCCAAAACTATGAACAACTAATCACGACATCCCCGAAGCAGAAGATAGGCCACATACAATTTCATATTGTCAGCATTGAAATGAAAACACAAAAAATTAACTACGAAATTAACTACGAAAATGGACCTTGACTTTCTAGTTATTTATAGTAAGGCCATGATATGAACTGAACTAATGTGATTTCATCCCTTGAAAATAAGAAGAGGTGCAGAAATATTCCTTAATGTGAAAAAAGTACATAGGATGAACAAAGTAATCTGTCTTGCTCTCTTTTTTGGCAAGCAGTTGCTGGCTTTGATCAACGCTAGGAAACAAAATGAGTAAAAGCTATTACATTTTTAGTCTCTATTTTGTTAAATTGATGAAAATACATATTTCGTCTGCTTTACATCTGGTACAATTATGTTTTTACAGAGCTCCAGGAGTGCTGTCAGGAGATGACAGAAGTACTTAGTCTTTGCCAATTTAGGACGTGAATGTTTTGATAGCCTTTTTTTCAGACCAGATTTTACAGATTTTTTTTTCACATATTTTATTTCCAATTTTTATGGGTTGTAGATTCAAGCCTGCAGTGCATTAAATAACAGCTAAAATCCACAGAACACTTCTACATGCATACAGCTTGAAGTAAATGATTGATCTCCATTCAAAATTAAAATTGAAAATATGTTGAAGAACTCCTGTGTATCTTGTAGCAGAACACTCACCACGTTGTAAAGAGTTTTCTATTTAGGAGTCATCCACCCACCATATTTGTGACTGCAACATGCTAGCAACAGAAATAAGAGTCTGAGCTACACATCATCTTCTTTGGGTCATTCAGATTTACCTTCCCAGGGTGTTGCAACATCATTTCTGTGGTAGTGGGTTACCATTCCATGATTCAATAAAATGTGAGCTGCAGCTACTGTTATTCATATCTCATATTTTTAAATAATGACATGTGTATTTTACCTCTTGCCTTTCAGTTGTTTCAGAACTAAGAACAAAAAAACCAACCAACCAAACAAAAAGACAATTCCAAAGAAACAGGCACTTCCTTAAGCCCATAATATCATCTTAGAGCCTTGAATATAAGGCATTACTAATTTTTAACATCTTAGAACTTGAATTTGATTCTTTTCTCTATAATTCCAACAGTTCTAAAAGAAAAACAATGTATTTACCCAAAGGTAAAAGATTCAGCACTTTCATTCTTCAAACAATTGCAGAGAATTGCAGAGAGCATAGAACAGATGTTTGGCACACTCTTTTTCATAAATGTTATTAGCAAAATGTACCAAGATGACAAAGAAAAAGAAAGGCTACCCTTGTTACTTGAACAATAGTGCTAAATGTGAAGATCTTCAGTAATACCAGTTAAAGAGCCTATAAGTCAAAGTTATTTCCTGGGGGGGGGGGGACAGTTAGCTTATTTTTTGGGATGTCCAAGTCAATTTAACAGTCATAGTGAAGTGATGCAGTTGAACAATATTTATATCAAGTCTCTGGTGCAGAGGTTGATAGACAATAGGCATGTATAAATTTTAATGCACTATTCCTACTGGATAGTTGTCGTGGTTTAACCTCAGCCGGCAACAAAGCCCCACACAGCTGCTCGCTCGCTCCCCCGCAGTGGGAGGGGGGAGAGAATCGGAAGGGTAAAAGTGAGAAAACTCGTGGGTTGAGATAAAGACAGTTTAATAGGTAAAGCAAAAGCTGCGCACACAAGCAAAGCAAAACAAGGAATTCATTCACTACTTCCCATCGGCAGGCAGGTGTTCAGCCATCTCCAGGAAAGCAGCGCTCCATCACGAGTAATGGTTACTTGGGAAGACAAACGCCATCACTCCGAATGTCCCCATCCTTCCTTCTTCTTCCCCCAGCTTTATATGTTGAGCATGACGTCACATGGTATGGAATATCCCTTTGGCCAGTTGGGGTCAGCTGTCCTGGCTGTGCCCCCTCCCAGCTTCTTGTGCACCTCCAGCCTTCTCAGTCGGTAGAGCATGGGGAACTGAAAAGTCCTTGGCTAGTGTAAGCACTACCTAGCAACAGCTAAAACATTGGTGTGTTATCAACATTGTTCTCACCCTAAATCCAAAACACAGCACTGTACCAGCTACTGGGAAGGAAATTAACTCTATCCCTGCCGAAACCAGGACAATAGTATTCTCTATAAGCACCTAAAGTTGGCTTCAGTCCCGCAGTGTTGAATTACGCTCGCTGTTGCTTTTAATTAATGCTCTTAACTCAAATTCTACTTCCAGTTGTCCAAGCACAATGAATTGAATTTATGTTCATTTATTCAAACTGAGCTAAATGGCATAATAAGGAGCATAGTCTTCTTTGAACGTGGCCAAATGTGAATTGTCTTCCAAATCTTGTTGCTTTGAAGGCCCTCAACATTACCTTCTAGTCTACATTTTGTAGAACTAAAGGCAACTACTGCAAGTAGCAGTTTTATCTGACCAATAAATAAAGACATTTGTGCTTCTCCAATTTATTGTTAGGTAGAGGTACTAATATAGTTGGAATAACTGAGTATCTAAATAAATGACTTGAAATGACAAATGTCTGAAAGCATACAATTTTAATTTCAATTAACAAAAGCTATGCTTGCTCAAAATCACAGGAATTTTCCACTCAAAAATAAAGATTTGAATAAATCAAAACTTTTCTTTGAAATGGTTTGTGTTGTTTCTTTTGATAGGAAGTTATAAAAAAATTATTTTCAAAATGCCTAAGTTTTATAACATGACTACATTATATACCATATATTAACGAATGTGTTTTAAAAAAAACACATTCAAAACATGACATAATGTCAAAATATTTTGGAATATTATATCTCATTGAAAAATTCAGGAATTTGTCTCTGTCTTTTTCATGTCTTTCAGGTAACAATTAGATTAAGGTTTTTTTTTTTTTAAATTACCTTTCTTATCTAATGTTTAGATGCCTGTTTGAGACCCATTTAAGAGCTTTGATCTGAACGTGTATCCTTGAGGATAAAATGTCTTCCTTTATGTTTTTGACTGGCTACTCTGTTTTTATTCTAATTTCAAAAACTTTCTATAACAAAATTTGTTTGCAAAATAAACCCAGAAGAAATCATTAATAATTGCCTAATATTTCTTATGTATAAAACAAATTATAGGACTAAACTTAAGAATGTTCACATTGTGTCCAATATTTGCTTGAATGAAAAACATTTTAAAAAAAGAGACAAAATTCAATTGTTTTAAGCAAGGAAGAATACAAGGTTAAGCAAGGTATAAAGTGTTCCTTGTTTTCATTATTAGTAAGAGAAAGTGTAAGCACATAAATTTTGCTAGCTGCACCTTCTCTGTCACAAGATCTTGTTTATGCATTTTTATGCAAAATATAAAGGGCTTTTTAGGATCAGAAATGCCTCCAATAGATTCTCATCTACAGATTTTCCTTCTCCTGGATAAATTCAGTGTATCGAATGTTTTAAATTTTTCAGTGCACAACCTTTTTTTTTCTCCATACTTCAAATAATTCTGTCTCTGTTTTAAATCCTTTTGAATACTTTAACATCCTTTTGAAGTCTGAATACTGAAACTGGTGGCAGTGCCATTTACACCATTTACATATCAAAAGTGTAAATTGCATAAACTCTTACTCTTGTTTCTTCTTGTATTGTTTTAAGATTGTTTCAAGACTGCATTTATTTACCTAGCAATATGAACAATATGAGCTGTCTTGACCAGAACATGTCACTAACAAGTCCTGTTCAATTATTTATGAACACCTTCCATCCTCACCTTTTCAAAGCCACATTTATATTACTTATGCCATAGATCTGGTCTATGCGTCTTGTTTCCGGATGGATGACTTCACCTGTAGATATAGTCAAGTTAAGTTTTATACATTGTGCTATCTATTCTGTCTTAATAAAACATATATGCTGATGAGTTTTCTGTGGACTTCAGAAGGAAAGCTGGAAGCATAGCTTACTGTAAACAGTGGCACCATTAATTTCATAATTAATCTTTAGAAAATGAAATTCAAGTGGTTAGAATTCCTGTGCTTTCCGTAGGAGATCCTGAGGAGAAGTAAGGGCTTAACATGGTCCTGCCAAGCTATAGGTTTTGGATATGGCAACAGACATCAGACTAACAGATTTAGGAATAAACAATTTATCTCTAAATAACAATACAGTAACAAAGACAAGTCAGTAGTACAATTATCCAGGTTGTTTCAGTAATACAATTATCTAGGTCAAAAGGACAGCAAATCCAGTAATTCACTAATACTGGGCTAAACTTAATATCCAGATGTGCAATGGCTTACATAGCCATAATTATAAGGCAGGCTGGCACAAGTGGGGCACAGTGTTTTCTTCGGATGAGCGACTTGGACCAGACGACAGGCTCAGGGCATTACGAATTTCCTGGTCGGACTGTCCTTTTTTACTGAGTGGCGGAAGCACTGTCTGGACTTGTTAACCAGTCATCATAGCCCACCTCTGTTCCCCTCTCTTCTTGTTCTTTCCTTTGTGTGCTTGGTGCCTGGAAATATGGTATAAAGCAATGCTAGCCCCTAGGAAGTACAGGAATGAATGCCATACATGCAGCTCAGTGCTACAGAGTATGAACGAGTCCAATTTATACAAAAATCTGGATGGAAGTATAGGATGTATCTGGAAAAAAAATTATGTACCATGGTTCTGGGTCAAGGCCACTTGGTAAGTGGCATGTGTGGTTGCAAGCTTATCAAACTACTGTTCTGCAGTCTGTGGTGTTGGTTTTGACCTACAAAACCTAAATGATTTAGCAAGAAATCATTTAGGTGAATTTAGCAATGTAAGATTCCCCTCCTCCATAAGTACTACTACTATGGATAAAAACCAGGCTCTAAACTGACTGATATGGGAAGGGGTGAGGGTGAGGGGGAAGAGTTAAATGTTCATGGCTTATTAGTTGTGGTCAGTTTTAGTATTTCACTGAACAGTACTTTTAATGCTGTGCTTTTCAGCTTTAACTAAAGTGGTCTGGATAGAAGCCTTTTTAATAATTATGTAATGTAAACAGCTTTGCACATTTAAAAAACATCTGAATATTGGGCTGTAACTCTTTTACTATAAAAATTATTCAGATTTCCTGTAATTTCATTTTGATATTTGTTACTGCTACAGGTATAATTTTTACCTGTCAGTATTCACACCAGAAACTTTATTTTTTGTGAACTTTGCTTTTTTAATCCATACTTCTTTTTTGTGATAACAATAATTTGTTGAATATAAATGTCTACGATATTCCATTTGCAGTCTTAAAAAAAAAGACTCAAAATTGTCCAGTTAAATATAATGTTTTTCCTGAACCACACATTATTAGCCATTTCTGTTTATGTAAACCATAGATGTCAGACATAATTGGTTATTATTCACACTATAATATTTTCTCTTAATACTTAAATAATGGTTTTTTGCTGTTTTATGTAGATGCCTTGGTAACAACTAGAAAACACTACACTAGTTCAGATGGTATGCTATTATCCTGGATATCGTTTTAGAAGTCTTTAACGATTTGACATTCAGTTGCTCTTTTATATTCTTTATAGTGCCACACTTATACTGCATATCATTATTTTATCCTCTGATGACATGATTATCTCATTTTAGATTAAGCTTCAGCAACCATTTAACAATAGCCAATAAACCCTGATGCAAATTACATTTAATGGAAAGAAATAAAACAGAGCTCTTGGAATCTGAATTTAATTTATAAGAAACCATTTAATCAGCAAGAAATATTTACCTGCCAATGTGTTTTTACATACTGAAAATATCATCATCTGGTTTAATAGCAGAGCTTTTGCTGTGTAGATAAAATCTTGAAAGACTGTTTCTTCTACCTTAGAAAGAATTATTGTACAAAAAAGAACATTATGTGTGGGCAATAATTTATTTTAATATAACTCACAGGTACTTTGGTTTCTTTTGTTAGCAAATTCTCGGCCATTTCAGAGAGGAGAGATGAAGAAAATCTATTAGGTTTAAGAGACTAGATTTGTGTCTTTACTGCTGCAAGACTATTGTCTATGGAAGAGCTGTGAATGTCACCTAATCTTAAGAAATCACCTTGGAAGTAGTTTGGCCTTAACAGTAGCAATTTTTTACATAACATCTAGTAAAAATTTTTACATACTTGGTTTCATCTCATTATGTTTAGCTGTTGGGCCCTGAAATAATGAGGTAATTAACACTGTGGATCAGTCTTCTATGATGTTGCACATTTGATTTGGGATATATGGGAATATTTTACTTCATTTTTTTTTTTTTTTTTTAAAAAAAAAATACCCCCCCAGCCACTCCATTAACAACATTCTTCAGCATTCTTTACAGCTCATTTCATATACCTATGGTCTGTGTTCTTCAGAATGTCATTTAGGCCCCAGCTTAAAAATATTAATTGATTCATCCATAAATCAGTGTATAGGAAATGGACGAGAATGTACAGCAGAAGTGTTAATTAAGTTGTATTAAAATAGCATATAGAATCTTGGTGATCCTCCATAATTTAGATGGCATATCCTGTTTACCTGAAGGGTTCATAATTAAATATTTTCTTTTCCTGAAGAGTGATTGTGATTTGGTATCAATATTAGACTATTCTGATGGTAAACATGAGGCTTATCTTTCAACACCTCTGAGAAGAGGTTTAGCTGTCTAATACAATATTGTCTCTTCCTTAACTGTATCCCTTCTCCTCATATTGACCTCATACTATATACCTTCGAAATGAGGAACAAGATTGCTGTAGTGATATTCAAACTCTCATGTGCCAGTTACAGGGGGGAATAGTGTGACTGTGTGGATATAGTATCTAACTCCAGGCATGCTTAAAAAGTTTGGACTTTCTGAAATTTCTATACGTTTAGTGCTAAGGATAGTCTAAATTTACTTGCTGATTGTGAACTGTTGATAGGTTCTTAAAGTAATACATGAAGTAGTGATTTTTTACATAATATACCAGGTTAAAGTCTTTACCTATGGCAGCTATGTTTGTTAGACTAATAATATTAACAGTATTTAAAACACAGTTGATCAAAATAAGCTCTTATTTTCATTTTCAAATGCAATAAACCAAGCATTTTCAAACATACTGTCTCTGCAAGAATTAAATCCTTGAAAATAAAAATTAATGATACAGTGCACATCATTCCAAGATGACCTTAATGTTGAACTGCAGCATTGCTGTACGCAATAATTTCCTTTTAATAAGAGCTTCTTGAAAGTTAGATATTCCAAATACATTTTTGAACTTCATTGAAATTTCATTGTTAATATCTTATTTTGCAAATACTCCAAAATATTCAATATATAGAATGTTTCAAATATAAGTCAATATTATTATCGATGGCTTTTACATTGGCCTTCTATTTTATCTGCGCATACAGAGCCAATATAAACTAAGCTACTTAAAAACTCAATTTTGCAGTCATTATTCTGCATGTCAAATATAAAATGCAGGAGACTGTGTTTGAAGAGAATGAAGATAATCTTTAGAGGGCAACTAAACATAATTCAGATAGTTTGTTCAAAGTGAGCATTAGGCTTTAAAGTTTACCGTGCATGTTTGCGATATGCCTGTTTAAATAGCTCTCAAGAGTATGTACTTACCTGTCTATTCTTTGGCCTGTCTATTCTTTGGCAAGGTGGAACTTTTTAATTTCAAAACCTAGTAGATTAGTTCCATGTAGACATATTCATATATGGAATGAAGGAACTGATTTTGTATCTCTTCTGCTGTTGACCCAAGCTAAATAATGAAATTTGAGTCATTAAGAATGTGCCAGAAATGTACTTGCAAATATGCTGTCTTGTGGTGTGATTGTACATCTCTGCCATCCCGCTCCATTGATTAAATTTTTAGAAAATGCACTTCTAGTATCTCAGTTTGAAATGCTTTTGAGTAAAGGAGGTATTGTGACCATAGAGTTTTCCTTTGGTTTTCTGTTTTAGCTGTTGGAACAGAACTTTTCAGATAAAACTTCTTAATAATTTAATTTTGCATTCTTTATTCTGAATATAAATGTGTGTATACATATATATTTATGTAAAATACGCTGTGTAAATAACATCAACCAAAACACTTTTAACTTTAAAGCTCAGAGTAAAATTGTAGAGAATAGAATTGGCTCCAAAAATGCTACCTATATAAAAGGAGTCATTATAATTGAATAATTAAAAAATATTAATCATTGCAGAAAAATGAGGATATTACTTCAGCTGGGTTCTACTTCTTGATCTCTGAATTCAGTTCTAGGGACATGCATTTATGTTTGAAAATATAAACAGCATTTCTAATCAGAAGGCTTCTATACAAATTCTGCTTCCTGATTTAATCAGGTAAAGAATGCTCTATTTTAACAAATAGTTTTCAGAAATATACCCTTTAAGAGCAGATATATTTCTTGGTAAGCTAAAGTAAGTTGTTAAAAATTATTGAAACAAAATTTATGGCAACAAATATCCAAGTTTTGGAATTTTGTCAAGTGAGATTTCCAGATTCTCCTGTTCCTTCTTATGCTACAGATGCAGTGAAAAAGTTCTGAAATGTCTTCAGGACTGAGTAGAATATCTTCATTACTGACATTGGCTAGATTTTATCAAAATTTAAAAAACATGATAAGTTATTAAATTCTTTGGAATCCAAAACTGGGAATCAATGAGTGCAGAAGTAGCAATGACTACCATGTCTAAAATTGCCTAACATTTTCTGCTGCTATGTTTTTGTTTCAAGTAATTTTGAAATTCTGTTTGTGGACCACACTTTTTTGTGCTAATACTGTAATTTTAGTATGTCTGCCATTTCTGAGCACAAGGAATATATGGAAATCTCCCTTTATATAGAAAACAACATTTAACTCTCTACAATCAAAACTGCTTGGAGCTAACTGTTGAAATTGTAAAGACATAAAAAATAATCACTGGACTGGGCCTTAAACACGTAAAGAGTACTGGGTTTGATATGAGCAAGTTGAGAATATTTTCTCCTTAGCATGAGTAAATTTTTTTTTTTCCAGTGCTGATTTCCATCCAGTTTAACAAAGTTATTATCTCCAAAGGGTAGTACTTGCGTTTATTCCAGGTGGAAGAAAGGAATCAGTTTTAGCAGAATACTTAGAACGGGGAATACATATGGGACGTGTCTCCTGGACAGAAACCATTTTAATCCTTTAGCACAGAGTTGCTGTGCTTGGGGAGGAGATAGGACATTAAATATGCAGAAGTTATTCTGTTGCCAAAAATTAGACGTCTTACGCTTTCTATATGCTCTAAAATAGTCTCACTTGCCTCCAGCTGCCATTCCACAACCAGTGTGGGCTTCGTTGGGTTGTGCCTAGCAGTTCCCTTCAGATGCTTAGTGTCATGGCCCTGAGGGCACCACCAGCCCTGATCGTCCCTGCCCAGCCCTCCAGGGCTCTCCCCATGCTGCCCACAGCCCAGGCCCCCATTTCAGCCCCCTGGGGCTGTCAGCCCCTGCCCCAGTGACCCCACAGCAGGGCCGGTCTCCAGCTCCCCACAGCCCTGCCCTGCTCGGCCATGGGCCCCGCTGAGACAGGCCCACCCATGGGCCCGTGTTCCATCCTGGCCTCAGCTTGTCCTCATCCCCAGGGAGGTGCCTGATGCCAGGGGCTGGGGCTGTCCAGCTGCCCCTCTGCTGCCCTGCTCCTGGCTGAGGCAGTGGGACAGGCTCTGGCTGTCAGGCCCTGTCATCACCCACCCAGGGAACCCCTGATGCTCCCGGCACCCAACCATTTCCTGATGCCTTTAAGTCATTGGTATGACAATGTGGTAAGAATTAAAAAAAAATTCAAACAAGCAAGGCCAACTAGAGGCAATGTGATGGTATTTTTGTGTCACTTGGATTTAGAGTTTTCAACTAGTAATGGAAATGTGGAAATCCCATAGGTACATTTTAGCCATGCTGGGGCCATGCTGGAACTATCTGGGATGAATGTGCCTAGCTCTTGAGTGAGGACTCCAAAACAGCTTTAAGAAAAAAAAAAAAGTAAGGAAACAAGCTTACCCTTCATAAGAATATAGGGTAAAATAGTTGACCTAAAAAAGTTGGCTTTAATAGTGATCACGCAGTTCCTGCTGCGACCTCTGTTTTTCAGCATTTGCATAAATGATTTGGAAGAAGAGACTGAAGAATAGTGTGAGTAAATTTTCTGGTGTTACTATAGTATTCAAGATGGCAAAGACAAGACTAAACTATGAAGGATTATTGAAGGAACTTAGACACTGAATAAACATCCCATGCCATTTCAATGTCTTCTCAATAGAGATAAATTGTAAATGACACATGAAAAAAGCAGTTAAATATAAATTATGAACTCTGACTATTGTTTTCTTTCAGGAACTAGGTCTTCTGGTTATAATAGATATATTATGAAAAGTTCGCCTCTGTGCTCAGTAGTGGTCCAGAAAATAAATAAACTGCTAGCAATTTTTAAGAAAGAAGCAAGGAGCAAAGCAGAAAACACTATTATGCAATTGATAAACCCATGGTTCACCTGCATTCTGACTGCTGTGGCCAGATGAGTCCCCAGTCTAATAAAAAATGAAAAAGTAGAGCTAGAAAAGCTTCAAAGAAGGACCAAGATAATCAGAGACATGATATGGCCTCTGTACAAGGAAGTACTGGACAGCTCTACAGGCTGAAAACAAAACTGAGAGTAGATGAGACAGAGATGTATAAAATAACAAATGACATGGAGATAGTGGATAGGTATGGGCTCCTCGCTGCCTCTTCTGGTACAATAATTAGGGAAAAGCAGATAAAACTAGTAGATGTAAGATGCAAGACAAACAATTGGAGTTGTTTATTTATTAGTAGTGTAATTCAGTTGTGGAACTTCTGGATTTTACAATTTTGTGAGTGCTAATATCTTACATAAGCTCAAGGGGTAGTTGGACAAGTTCATGGAATCCAGAAGGCTATTAAATGTAAATACACTATCTGCAGTTCAGGAAGTCACTGAACTGCAAACTGTGAAAGCCAGGAAAATTATTCCAGGAAGGTTTTGATGCCTTTTTATTCTGCTTTTATGCTTCTCCATAGGTATCTGTTTTTGAGCATGGCTGAAGAAAGTCTGGGTTTAGCTGGGCCATTGGCCTAATCTGGACCAATCTTATGGTTTATCAACAGGGCTGCAATCTTGAGGTCTGCTACATTAGCTAATGGAGAAAGTGAGAGCAGTAGTACATTTATTCTCCTGTAAGGATACCTCTATTCGAAGACCAGGGTTTTATATTCCATAAGAATATAAGATTTTGCATATAATTTTGTACAGCAGAAAAGTGTTAAGGCTCAGGAACACCTGTGCTCCATTCCAGGTCACAGAGGGAGGCATGTCTGTGTACCTCAGACCCTTCTGCATAGCTCCGCTAGGCTTGACACTTTGTGTTCTCTTAAATTTCTCTTTCCTCAACTCACATCTTGCAACACATAATTTGCATTGTCAGTCTCTTTCCCACTGTTTTCAAATTCCACTGTGAAACTCCCCCACATATTGCTGCCTGACTCCCAAATTTGCCCTACAGTTCAGACTTTTGACTCCTCGTATCTTATCCATCTTGTTAACCTCAGGCTTCTTAGCTTCCCTCTGTCTTGCACACTGCTCAGCATGTTCTTGGTTCTCATTTTTTCCTTTTTTTTTTTCTTATGGGCTCTTAATCACAATCTTTTTTCCCCAGAATCTTACCGAAATCTGGAAGTTCTCCTCTTCTTCCCACTGTTTTAATTTTTTTTATTCTGTAACAGTAGCCTTCTGTCCTTTGCCCAGTCTCCCAGTTCACCCCTCCAATTTCCCAGTGTTTGTCACTGCACTCCAACTCCTTGTCTGTTCTTAGTGCACTCTGAAATAACTGGCTACAGTTTCAAAAACTTTTATTTGTGTGCCTTTCCACCCATTTCTAGAATTTCTTCCCCATTCTTCTGGTTTCTGTTTTCATCAGGTTTTCGAAGAGTTTCAGGTGTCTAAACATACCCTTTTAGACATTCTTCAGTGTCTGACATATCTGTATGAGACTGGCAGATACAATATAGGATTGGCAGGAGACATGCTTTTCTGAAATGGTAGCTAAACGAGACTAGCAGATACAATATAGGATCGGCAGGAGACATGCTTTTCTGAAATGGTAGCTAAACATCAAGAGAATCTGAATAGCACCACCTCGTAGCATCTAAAATAGCATTAGATTCATCTGTTCAGGCATGTATTTCATGCCTTCTGTGTCCTAATTAATGCTTATCTTTCCACAGTCTGGCATTGCTTCCTGGATGCAGGCAAGGAAATTGTTTAAAGACTGTTTTTATGTTTTACTTCAATCTCCACAGACCAAGAACAATCGTAATGGGGAAATTCAATGCTGTCCTTCCAGCTTTAGACTGATGTGGGCTTAGCCACTCTTAAGGATGTCCCATGCGCTTTAGGAGTTTTCTTTGTTAAGCTCTGAAAAGTATCTGCCGAGCATGAAGGGCTTATATGCTGACTGAATTCACATGGATTTTCACAGGGATGTTACGACACATGTTCTTCAAACAGGTTAATCTGCCCCCAATGCCAGATCCCTGTTGCAAAGCAGAATTATATAGCTGTGGTCAGAAAAGGTTTTCAGAGGTTTTTTTACACATGCATGCACCCACCTATGTATTTCCTTTACTTTCTTCTCATATAGCATTTAATTGTTTAGTTTCTATATTAAGTCTATCCTAGATAGACTGAAAATTCATCCCTGAGGCCTAAATTTAGTTTTCAGCAAATGATAACAAAATCTTTAATGTAAAATGTCAGCAATATTTATAAGAGATAGTATTATTGACCTATCCTTTAAACAAACTTTTCAGTTTGGTCTGAAAATGGCAAATGTGAAATAGCCTTTTTTAAAGGTTTATAAAGAAACTTTTAAAAGTTTCTTTAATTTTTTATACTTTTCATGCAACAGTGTGTCTTCTAGTAAAAATTATTCTGTATTTCTCATAGATGACTTTTTTATCTATATTCTAGCAGAAAAGGTCTTTTTTAGCAGAATACAACCCTAGGGGTTTTTATGGGTTTTATGGGTGCTTTTTTGATTTGGTGTTCTCTGGTGGTTTGGGGTTTTTTTTTCTTCAATCAACTGCTATTTCTTTTGCAGAGACTGTGATTTAGAAAAGATGGCAAGTTACAAATTGGGTTCTGTTAAAGTTTATGAATTGAATAATCTATTCCTAATAATAATCAATGACTGAATCACTGTTTAAATGGTTTTATTTAGCCATTTAGATCAAGTATTTACATACCTACTGTTACAAATGCCCCGGGCTTTCCATTCCAAGAATAGCCTTGTCATTCACCTGATTTTATAACTTCTCAGAAGACTGAAAGCTACTGACACTAAAGGTAATCTCATACTTGCAGGAAATGAACCCTTTGTCTATTTTTCATACATTCTTATTTTAATTGGTTGCTGTGGTCCCAAGTATAATGAAATTATGTAACTGTGTAGAAAGTTGCATAATATATTTAATTATAAAGTGTCTGTATAAAATAATAATTGAGCCGCATAAATTCCTCTCTATATAACTTCCATCACTGCTTCCAAGTGGTTTCCAGGCCCCATTCACCATAAGAAGTGGATCCTTGCAGTCCTAAGTACACTGAAACAACCCAGGACATTCCTGCATGAGATGCACAAACTTGCCACATACAAGATGACAGTAAATACCATTTATAACAGAACTGTCACATTTCTATACCTGTAGTTCTAGGAATCCAATACCCTTCGTTTTGTGAATGAAGTAATGTCAGCATAACTATATAGGTAAAACTAAACCATCACTACACGGGAATGTATCCTGACAGATAATCAGTGAATAATAAAATCCACTCAACTTCCAGAGCAGGAAATTTCTTAGAAGACAGTTCAATCTCTGATCTCTCAGTCCTGATTCTCAGGGAACCAAAACTCCTTACAAAAATAAATCTTGGAATTAAAATTAATAACTCTACTGGATACCAAACCCCACAACTTCAGTAAAGATAATGGTTTTGTAACACATTGTCATATTCCTCATTGAATCCCAAACCCATTAATCTCTTTGTGTTCCACAGTTTATGAACTACTCTCTGTCCCCTAAGAGATAACTAATCATCTCTCCATCTCCTTCCCTCTCTCTCTTCCGTTCTCCCCCTGTCCCTTTTCTAACAGTCACAGGTATATCAAGTATCTTTTCTTTCAGAGATGATGATCTAAAGAATATATACTCCTCTAAACCTCTGCTAACCTATGATTCACAGTAGGTACCTAGGTTTGAAATCTGAATCTATTTTAGACCTGAGGAAGAATTAGAGTTCCTGAAAGCTTGTCTGGTTTTTCCAGCTATATTTGCTGGTTTAATAAAAGGTATTATCTCTGTCGAGAAGCCTTGTCCTGCCTTTTTCCTTGTCCAGACTTTCTGTAAGATAACATAGAAAGTAGTGTTCAGAGGCAGGTTGTAAGGTCAGATATATAGTTGAAAAGATATATACAGATAGATACTCTGGAGCATTCAAATACCATTGTTGTTGGCAGTAGCAACTTTACAGACCACTTATGGCTGGTTGCATGATCAGGAAAGATGCATATAGGTTAGGTCACAAGTGAGAGCGGCAAGAAGATTGCCAGGAGCTGTATTTATCATGAAAAATTACAGTAAACTCAGAATGCTTATTATTTTTTTAAAATAATGAGCATGGATATGACACAGTTTCAGGGAGTTGTTTGTTGTGTTGTTATTTGTTTTTTTTTTTAAATATGTTCTTTTCCATTCATGTGCTAGCTCAAGCATTCTTATACGCTTCTGAAGCTTAGAAAACCTGACACAATTTTGCAGATTACAGATGTTCCCAGGCATGTTTTTCTTGCTTACATGTGTTATGGATTTACATATTTCCAGTTTAATATAGAGGCAATTTGCTGTTAGCATTTTCCAAAAGGCTAATTTTGCTTGCAAAAGATGCTTCAGTATACGTGGAACAGGTTTTAAGCATTAGGCCTGATTTCACACAGGATAAGAGATTCTGTATGTCAAGTCTTTGGCTAGGTCAGCAAAGGCTTACAGAGCTTCAATGTATTATTAAATAACCTGTGCAGAACCTCAGTCTTGGAACTGGCTTATTCTTAAAACACATAATTCTCTCCAGTTACTGATGAAAGCGGTGGAGGATATCAGTTGATACTCGCTGAGTAAAAGACTTTACAAGAACAAAATATACCAGCTCCTTATTATGAGTACGTATTCAAACTTCTATACTGGGTAATGAGAAGGTAGCTTGCCTAGCTTTGTGTGAGGTAAGTAAAATATCAGATGTCTGGCACAGTGTTCTCTCTGGGCTGTTATGTCTGCTTTCTCAGATTGTAAAAGTGGGGAAAAAAAAGCAGTAACGGAAGTGCTAGGTTATAATATCTTTGGGTTTACTAATAGTCTTTTTATTGAAGGGAAAATTAAGTTAAAAATTATGACTACTTGGGATTAGTGTGCCTCAGTTATAGAAATGTATTAAATTTTTTTATGTAGATCCTTCTCCCAGATAGTCAGGTGTAAAAGTGTCTTGTTCTATCCTATAGTAAAATCTTTCAGGAGATGAAGTGCCAGTATCTTCTTTAGCCTGTTAAGATACTTAAACTGTAGGAATGGAGTTACAGAAATAAATGCTATTGTCTTCAAAGTAATTGGAAATAAAGAATTTGAGGGACAGTATTGAAACCGGAGTTGTTATCCATTGTAAGAATACATCTTTCTCACACTAAAGATTTAATTGTTAGATCCTAAGAAGCCAAAAAAACCTCAAACTAGCAACATAAAAACAAAACAAAACAAGAAAAGAAGGAAAAAGGAGGGCTTGTTAACATAAAAATCAGGTCATAAAGAATATAAACCAAATCTATTTTTTTAATGTAAAAGTCAAACAATTGCTAAGCTTAGCATGTATCTATGGCTGTTTACCCTATTTTGCTTCTATGAAAAAATACTGGTTTAGTAGTTAACATATTAACTTCATGCAGACTTCCATTTGTACTGTTGAATTTACATGTTCTCAGATGGTTTGGTATGATCTCAAGAAATGTAAATATAAAGTAGGACACACATTATACTACATGATGTATATAACAATGAAAGGAAGGATTAATTTCCCTAGTATCACTAGCAGAAGGCTTTGAACTGTGATAAAGGAATAGCTTGCCTGGGATAAGATGAAAGAGATTGAGGTTTTACATGAACATTAGCACAGTTTTGAAAACAGAACTTTTTGCATCCTCCATCAATTTTCATCTCATACATGCAGAAAGAGGACACTCTGGGCCAGAAGTTTTGTAAATAAATGATTCTTAATATCCCATTCTGAATATAGTTGCTAATAAAATAGCATCCACCAAATTTCATGTAAGATTTGGAACTAAGTCCATTGCTTCACTTATTTAAAATTAATCCTTGTGCTCAAGGAAAGCAAGGATGCTTTCCTTGAAAATCGACCAGGTCTCCTAGCCTCTTCCCCTCCAGGACAGTTTCTCATGGGATTGTACCAAATAGGTTCCTGAATAGACCAATATCTACTCTTCTGAAGTCCAGGGTTGTAATTCTGCTGTTTGTCTTGCTTATACCTCTCAGGACCTTAAACTCTAGTCTCATAGTCATGGCAGCCAAGCCTGTCCTTGACATCATTCACTGTTTCTTCCTTGGTTGTGAGTAGCAGGTCCAACAGAGCACCTTCTCTAGTCAGTAGATTGATCACCTGTATCAAAAATTGTCTTCAAGACATTCTGGAAGTCTTCTGGATTGCTTGCACCAGCTGTAGTGCCCTTCCAGCAGATATTAGGGTTATTAAAACCTCCCATGAGTACCAGGGCCTGTGACTGTAAGGTTTTCTCAAGCTGTCTAAAGAAGGCTTCATCCACCTCCTCTTCTTGATCAGGTGGTCTCTAGCAGACACCTGTTACATCACCTATGCTAGTCTGTTTTCTGATCCTTAACTCCTACACACTAGTTCTCTACTGATTTGTCTCTGGCTTCAAGGCAAAGTTTTTTACATTGGAGCCACTCCTTGACATAAAGCACAACCTCCTCCTTGCCTTCACACCTCTATCCATCCACTGCAGCATTCCAGTTTAGAGAGCTATCCACTATGTCTCCGTAATTCCAGTGACATAGCTCCGCAGCTTTGCTTGGACTTCTGATTCCTCCTGCTTGTTCTCCATACTACATCCATTTGTGTACAGGTATTTGTCATGGGCCCTAAGTCATACCCCATGTCTCTCCAAGTATAAGAGCATTCCCTGTAATGCTGCTGCCAAGACATACCTGTTTTGCCCCTTGTGCACTTCAGGATATGGCAACGTTACCCTACATACGTAGTTTAAAGTACTCCTCACTAGATTAGCAAGTTTGTTTGCAAAGACACTGCTGTCCCACTGTCAGCTATCCCATCCCTACACAGTAGTGCTTATTGCTTAAAGAGGGTCTTGTGGTCATAGAAGCCAATTCCCTGTTTGCAACACCAGGCATGTGTTGACCTACACAAGTGGAATGAGTCCACTTCTGCTGGAGCCTTTCCCCCTTACTGGAAAGACAGAGACATCACCTGACCCCCTTACCTTTCACATCATCCCTTGAGCTCTAAAACACTCTTGATGCACTTTGGGTTACCCTTGATAGCACTGTGGGTGTTCACATGAAAAAGCAGCAAGGGGTAATAGTCCAAGGGCCAGACAATCCTCGACATTTCTTCTGCAGCACCTTGGATCTGAGCCACTGCTAAGCAAAAAACCTCCTGAAAAATGAGGTCAGGTTGGCAGATAGTTGCCTTCATCCCCCACAAGGAAGGAGTCTCATATAACTACCACATGCTTTTTTACCTCTGTTCAGGCTCAGCTTGCTCTGATGAACCCCCAATGGATCTTGTTCATCCTTAACCAGTGCCCAGAGCACTGTATGTATGCTCAAGTTGCAGATCTGCAGATGGAGCAGGAGCTTTTCTCCTGTTGCCAGAAGTCACAGCCTTCTCTGTCTTGATAGCCTTCCTCCTCCACCTGTTTGACCATGACCACCAGCTGCTGCTGCTCTTTCCTTTCCTTGCGTGGCTCAGGCTCTTGCCTCTGAAGCTTTTCTGGAAAGAACCTCCCAATATCATAGAATCATTGAATAGTTTGGGTTGGAAGGGACCTCTAAAGGTCATCTAGTCCAACCCCCCTGCCGTGGGCAGGGACATCTTCAACTAGATCAGGTTGCTCAGAGCCCCGTCCAACCTGACCTTGAATGTTTCCAGGGATGGGGCATCCACCACTGTGGGGATTTACCTGTGCCAGTGCTTCACCACCCTCAGCGTAAACAATTTCTTCTTTATATCTAGTCTGAATCTACCTTCTTTTAGTTTAAAACCATTACCCTTGTC
>NW_008795259.1:10335975-10336228 GCF_000699145.1 Aptenodytes forsteri | reverse complement strand
CGCATCTATGCTCTAGCAGATTGGCCCGTTCTTCCTGATCACACGAAATGCCTTCATGGCCTTTATCTTGTTTTTTCTCCTTCCAGCTGCACATTCCTTTCTCCGTTATCTTCTGCTTATGTGCCTTGTCATGCCAGGTGGTACAGTGTTTGCTCATTAAAAACAAACTCAGGAAAGTCCGTTAGTGAGATTCCCATCCCCACACACCACCTCTCTGGGCAACCTGTGCCAGTGCTTCACCACCCTCAGTGTC
>NW_008795259.1:10309928-10334155 GCF_000699145.1 Aptenodytes forsteri | reverse complement strand
GCCTGACTTTCTCTTTGTTGGGATGCATCGCTCCTGAGCTTGGAGGAGGTGATCCTTGACTATTACCCAGCTTGCTTGGGCCCTTCTTCCCTCCAGGGCTTTGTGCCATGGCACTCTACCAAGCAGATCCCTGAAGAGGCCCAAGTCTGCTCTCCTGAAGTCGAGGGTAGTGAGCTTGCTGTGCGCCCTCCTCGGTGCCCTAAGGATCTTGAACTCCATCATTTCATGGTCACTGCAGCCCAGGCTGCCCTTGAGCTTCACATTCCCCACCAGCCCCTCCTTGTTGGTGAGAACAAGGTCCAGCGTAGCACCTCTCCTTGTTGGTTCCTCTACCACTTGGAGAAGGAAGTTATCATCAATGCAACCTCCCTGATACTGTGCAGTCTCTCAACTATCCCTGCCGCTCCTTCATCTGGAAGCTCAGTGCCTTGACCAAAGCGCACCTCCCATAGAAGAGACCCCAGGCCATCTTTGCAGCACCAAATCCGGGCAGTGGCCAGAGCCTCTGCTGCGCCAAGGTCATTAGCATCAGTCAGCACTGGACCATGTGCCTTGCGGCATGCTGTGACCATCACTGCACCATCTCCATGTCGTCCTGCTCAGTCCTGAGCAGCAATGGCAGGTCCCTGTGTGCCTCTCCACTAGCTGCTACGACAGTGGCTATGTCTATCCACAGTCTCCCAGCTTAAGCATTCCAATCTGGCAGTCAGTGCTTCCCAGCAACAGCCTGCACATTAGGCAAAGCCCCAGCAGAACTGGCAGCAGAGCCCGCAGTTGCTATACAAACTGACAGCAGAAACCACAGACAGCATCACCAGCAGCCTCCAAGGCACCCTGCCTAGTCCTGCCAGCTGACCAGCACCTTGTCACCGTGCTCCCAAAGCTACACTGCAAACAGCATCACCTGTGCTGGCCCATTCCTATCACGTTGCTTCTTTGCAAGCCCATCAGAGCCTTGCCACTGCCCTTGGCTCCACTTGTGGGTGCTGCTGTTGGTGCCACCCTCGCAGCAGCTGCCTCCAACAAGGCTGACCTGATTGTTAGTCTGAAAGGCTTCTTACATGCAGTGTTTAGTCTAAGACACTCAGCTGTGATATGACAGGTAGTAAAACAATGTCTTATTGGGTGGTGACACTGAGAGGTGTCAGGATGACAGGGAACATGCAAAGTAGTAGGTAGGTTTTTCAAGCTTACTGAATACTAAATTTCACTTCAGTATTTAAACAGCCATGAAAGCAATTCATCAGTTTATTCTTTTCCAATAAGCATTTTCCTTCTACAGTATTTTTATTATTAGAAATTAAGATGAAAGGTTTTGCCTGCAGTCAGTTTTAAACTTTTAAATGTTATTTAGCAATGATTCCATCAAAATATTACTGCAAACATAAATTTTAAACACTGTGGGATTTTGAGGATGGCTTTTCATTCAGAGAGAGCGTGTGTGTGCGTGCTTAGCTTTTGTTTCTCTAAATACAAGGACAATGTGATCTCTATCTGTGCATTTTTAAGTATTCTTGGGAAGCTCTTTCTCTACCTTTTGAACTCACTGGAGTAATTCAACATTTTTCAGGACAGTCAAGATCTTGGAAATGATTCTAACTTTTTGTTAAATTGGACAGCTGAGTAAAGGAAAGGACTTGCAACTTGAGGATACAGTATAAGAGAGAATCCACAAAAATGAACAGCATGCCCTTCTACAAAGATGTAACCTGGGGAAAAGCTTCATTCATAGCTGAGGCCTTTCTGAGACACCAAAGTCAGTAACCATGTAACACAAATCTATAGAAAATTAGAGATTGTTAGATCCAGGGTTGCAACTAGTCTATGCCCTATGACTGACTGGCCCTGAACATCACATATTTTTTTCAGCTTATATACGCTTGCGTGAGCATAGGTAGAAAAGAGTTATAACTTTGTGCACTACCATTTAGAACAGTGAGCAGTGAAGTCGTCTGCAGTGCCTGCTAATGGATAGGCTACTTAAACATGTAATGCTTTCAATAAATACAGCTTGTCAGTATTTATCAAGAGCAGCAGAAATAATGCAGATGTTATTTAACTGGTACCATTGACCCAGCATTTACTGACACATTTATTGAGAAAGACCATATACTGAGCAGAAGGATTTTGTCATGAAGTATACCACTGCTTACTGCATAAAATTTGTCATATTTTCCAGATCAAGACCTTATTCTATCCATATATAATATTAGTCCATTGGAGTTTTTTAGTTAGAAATGAAAAAAAGCAAAGACCAAAAATAGATGTGAAAAGAGAAGTTTTACTAGAAGGGGGTCAACCAGGCTATCATTTAAAAAGCTAGAGCTCACCTGCAGACATTTTAAGTGAACAGTGCATCATATTGGAAATAATGTAAAGGTACTAGGGCTTTTATTTTATTTTATTATTCCATTGTAATCTTTCCTGATTCCAGAAGCGGCTTTCTCTAATTCCCCTACCTCTTTTGGTGCCACTAGTCAACAAACCAGTGCTCTCACAGCTGGCTTTTTGCTTCATTTCTCCCTTACCTAGACTGTACAGCTAAACTGCAGAATAAATGTTAGCTGGTTAGCCAGCTTACATCCTCCCGGCAGGTTGCTGCTGTTGCTGCCCTCAACCTCAGCCTCGGACTCAGCTTCATTTTCAGGCTGTGCCTCACAGTGCTTTTACCTCTAAGTCAAGCCTTCAGCAATTCCTCTGGCAAATGAATGTGCTGTTTAAAGATGCTTCTGTTTTCACTTCTGTTTGCTTTGCCACCTCTACCACTAAACTGCTTGTTACCTTCCTGCTCTCTGAATTTAGCTTTCCCAGAATGCCACAGGCAAAAATATGGCTTAGGTACTGTCTAAGCAGCTAAAAAAAAAGTCAATCTGGTTTGAACAGTCGAGAAAGGTGGTTTGAGATAGTCTGCCTGGGACAGTGTAAAGAGACAGATAGTATCCACTCTGCTAGCAGACCTGTAGAGCTGCTCCTTTGGCTGGGGACAGGCAGTAAGAACCAGAGTCAGTAATATTACCACTAGGTATATTAGCTATACAATGAGCCATATTCATATAGGCTTATTGTTTGATACAACTCTGATTTTCACTCTGTGTGACTTCTAACAGCTAACAAAAGTATTAGGAAGTTATCGTAACTGTTTAGTCACTCCTTTCTTATTTATGTTTTTGAAGTAAAATTTCAAATAAACTCACAAAAGTTATTTCACTGTAAAAGTGTCTGATGTGATACAAACCTGATCAGCATTTGTTTAAAAAAAGCCAAACCAAAAAGTTATAAAATTACTTCTAAGAAGTACAATTAAATGAAACAATATAGATCTATGGCCAAGGGAAAAAAGTGATGGTCTCTTAAGTATGAGAGATTATGAAAAAAGACATTCACATGCTTATTTCTTCTTAGCTGAATGCAGATATTTAGCTGGAGTTTCTTTAATAACCCTGAATATTTTGTTGAATAGAATAGCTGAAACAAATTTATAAACCATATTCTCCAAATACTATATGCATAAAAGCACAGAGTAATTTCTCATTAAAAACCAATATAAATTTAGCCTACTTTGTGATTTATCACAGACATAGTTAAAACTACATCGTTAGTGGTATTTTTGTGTAACGTATTTGCATTCTACCAACAGTAGTGCAAAACTGTACTGTTCAGGAAGGCAAAATTCTCACAGCACTGGAAAGAAGGCTAAGGTTTTTAGCTTATATTGTATGTTTACGGTGAGATTTTCAGATACCCATATCTCAAGAGCAGATGTGCCCATTTTCATTAAGAATTTTTCTTACGGAATAGAGAAACACACATAGGCTATGCAATTTTTGTAATTTCTGACATATATACTAATATTCTGTATGATAATTATAATGCAGATTTAGTTGCCAAAGTGACCTTGAAACTGAAAAATTTTCCTTGACCATACAAATATGTATGCTCTGCAGGTGTATGCTCAAACACACCATATATACACTCCATGTATATTGGAATACATCTGTATACCATCCAGTCCATACTATTCCGTTCCATACCATTCCATTCCAATTCATATGCATACCATCTATTGTAATGCACATCTTAAATCTAGTCATTGCTTTATCTAGAGTAGCAAAGACTAAAGAGCATTTTATGCAGAATAGACAGCACTCAGGCTAACCATGCAGATTGCCTACCCAAAGTTATCTTAGCTTGGCACTGGAGCTCCTGTGACACTGGCATACTGAGTTGCAATAAGGCTTTCTGTCTGCTTCACAGATGGGTCTGAATGCAAGCAGCCAAGACACACAGAACTCTGTGCATTTGTGCAAGCCAAAATTCCTGCATGGTGTATTTGGAGTTGCTGTTTAGCCAGCTTGGATTTATATCTGTTTTGTGTTATCAAAACCATGGCGTCTGCAGCAGTCTGTAACATGGCTGGGGTTTTCACTACATTATTATGAGCCTACACAGCCTCAACGGAATTTGTGTTTATTCCTTTATGTGTAAGAAATTTTCCAAAATGTGGGGCAATTGCCTTGCATCAGCGAAGTGCCTTTTGCAATAGACCAGCCCTCTTGTCCCTTTTCTACATCCAGCTGTTTTGTTATTAAGCCCTTGTGTAATGATAATCTTTCCTGATGTATTCAATGACAGCTATTGAAGCCTTACTCAGATTTGTCAGTGTAATTACCCAGACGTTTATAATGGGTAAGAGGAGTGGATCAGAATCCTGAAGTATACAGCTTCCATCCAAATTTTCTGATAATGTTCATATTAAATTTTGGAAACTGAGCTTTCATAAATGACCTGAAAAAAATATTTAACTTGGGTAATTTCATGCTATCTCTGGTTCTTTATGGGTGGTAGATATCCAATGACAAATATTGTGAGTGAAAAAATTTCACTGTACCCTTCTGCTGTTGTCTGTCATGTTCCTCATTTTATTCAGGAACAAAAGTACCCCAGCACGTGAAAATATTTTTACAGAGTACTTTTTTGGAGTCTGTAATTCTTATCATGTTTTGAAGAGAAAGTAGGTCCATTCAAAGAGAATGGCCCCAAACCCTGTGTAATAACTCAAGCATGTAGTTTAGGTACTGAATATGAATAATTTAAGTTTAGCAAGATCTGGAAAGATTTGTCTGTGACACAGAAGGTGGCATTTAGTTTCTGTTAATTGACTGAAAGCAGGGAATTCAGTGATGAGATAATTTGGTGTCTATGGTAGAAGGGTGATTAGAGCTGATAAGACATTTGTGATGGGCTATTTCAATTAAAATAAAGTATCAAAATCTTTGTCAGGTCATTTTCATCTTAATAATAGTGTAAGTGTGGAATTGTAAGAGATGTTACAGTAAGCGGACTAAGGTACTTCAAATGTGTTATGGGACATATATAAAAAATAATTACGTAAATGTGATGATTTGTTTTAAAAAGGCTTCTCAAAGATGGCTTCAGTGTTAAGCCCATTTGCCAAATCGTTTCTCTGCCAGGCTTGATTTCAGAAACATTTGCCTTTGTAACAGTGCTTCCTGAATTACAGAAATGAAAAATGTTAATTTTTGTCTTTTGATTTCTGCTGAAACAAATAATTTTCTAGTTAACAATTTGTCATCATTGATTTAAACTAATCTTAGGGGGAAAAAAATAATTATTATTGGTCTCTGTTAATCCCAATGTAGCCTGATAGCCAACACAAAACTAACAGTTCTTTCAGGGATTTCTGCTTGCATCAAAGCTCAGAAGGAAAAAATGCGATTTTCTGGTGGTGGTGTTGCAATATTTCAGTAGAAACTGCTCATGGACTTTGAGGAGTATTAGTATTTTTATTAACCTCAGTTAATAAAGCCTCATAAACCTGATAAATCTCAGCTTATATCAGCTTGATTATTCTATTTTTTTAAAGTCCACAGGACCAAAGGCTTTTCCCAGTTAACAGCTCCCCCGTTGTTCTCTATCTGCCTGCCTCTAGTCAAGTCTTCAGCTTTATGTTTCTGAACCAAATATAAAATTAAAAGATGTGATAGGCAGTTAGGGAGGAAGAAGGTGGAATGGACAGCAAATTTTGAGAGAGGAAGGTGGCAGGCGGTTGAAGAGAGGAAAAGAAAATGTAGGAAAGGCTTGCTTTCTCACAGCACAGGAATGAAGCCTCAAGAAACATCATTCATGACCAGAATGCCATTGTGCTGTGCCTTTCGCACTAAACAAGCGGCTCCGGAGAACTTGCAGCTGTGATACATTACAACATAGAACAGAAGATATATTTGAATGAGAGAGGTTAAAGGGGCTCTCTGATAGTATTAGTCATCATCAAAGACATTAGGCTAAACATTTCAGCAGCCTAATTGTTGCCAGAATTTCTACTGGCATCAAAGAAAGGATGATAGAGTGGATAATGAGTTAGTTGAGTCAATGTATAAGAAGGAAATCCTACAAAATGAGAGGGCACCACAGGAGAAATCATGAAAAAACTGCTTTGAAATTATACCTTGCATACAATGTGGGCTGATATCACAGGGCAGCTGAGGATAGAGTTGATATTTGCATGGCAATTGAGAAATGCTTTAAAAGAATGAATTAATGATGGAAAGATGAAATGATGTTCTGATTTGAGAAAGGCATAGCAGTTTCTGCTTCTGTTGTTTTACCTCTTTTGCTAAAAATCTCTAGTGCTTTTTGAGTAAAAAACACTATTTTGTGGTTTAAATAATTTTCTGAGAGGTCACTTTATCTATGAATAACAGACTCCTTGAGTAATTTTTCTTTTAAGGTCTTAAATGAAGATGAAATGTAATAATCACAAGATATAACTAGTATTATTAATCTCCCGGACCCATAACTCGAGGTGTATATTATTGGAATTAATTAGTAGTTTTGTCCAAAAAGCAGTACTGTGTGAACAATATAGTTTCCAAATTTGGAAATAGCCACCCAAAAATTTTTGGGGCATATTGATTTTTTTCTGGTAAACTAATACCTATTTTTTGGTAAATTATATAATGGTTCTGAAAGGGATGGCATGTAGCACTTATTTCTGTAAAAGTGCTGCTTATCGGCTTGCTTCTTCACCCTGGTCCCCTAATGACATGTACATAAATACATATATGCAAATACATAGAATATCAAATTTGTGCGTATACAAATAGATAGAATTACGAATCACAGCTGATGCTGAGTATCTGTCTCCCTGTACGTAATAACAGTTAAGCAATCTTATTGAACACATGAAAAACATGGCTGCACAAAATGTAGTAGCCTTCATTCTGAATTGCTCTCCGTAACTTTCTGTGCTTGTTCCATCTTTCTCAAATAATTGCAGGGAACAATCATCATTGCAGAGGCAGTCATAAATCTTTCTTGATCAGTTCTTCAAGACAATATATTATGCTTGTTTCTGCATTTCTTAAAAACAAAAGCCTATAATGCTACATTAACTTGTTTAATTCAACAAGGGGCAACACAACGTGTAACTTTTGTTGTAAAATTTAATCTATTTTGACATAACAGAGCTTTCTGTTGCAGAACATGTTAACCTTCCTTTTTTTCCAAGCTTAAAATTTATTTGAATACTGAAATATTTACAATAAAATCTTTTTTTGCACTGCCTCAGTGTTTTACCAGGTGAAACCCATGAATGCTCACTAGAAGTTGTTCTTTTCCTCACCTGAAGGAGATTGGTTTCTTACTCTTTGACCTGACTCCATAAGCTTTATGCTGAACTATACTGCTTCATGCCAGAAATCACAAGGTGGTCAATTCAGAGAAATCTTAACACTGCATAGGTACCATACAAATACTCCTTTTAGTACATTAAGACAGCATATAATAATCTTGGTAATGAAATGAGTCAAAAATCATCTTGTAGCACATCTTTCCTTTTCTAAATGATAGCTGCTATCAGTATGTGAATAATATTGTAACTGCACTCCTTGTGATCAAGTTCTATGTGTCATCAGTCACTATCCAAAAGGAAAAGATTCAGCAGCTGATAGTAAAATGGAAGTGTCCATTTATAAATCTGAAACTCTGCTAGACCTCCAGAACCCCGTCACTCTTGCAAAATTATGTTTATTTCTATATTCTAAATAGATCCACAACATCTGTTTGGGCTTCACATACCCTTGTCAAATAAGTATGAATTTGTGTATTACGGATTGCGTCATGAATTCCTGTAATAAAGTGAGGAATGACCAGATGCTGAAGTCATATGACACCACGTGGTGGAGTAAGACCTAAAATTTGGCATTAGGATAGTACAAACAGTTATAATATGATGTCTTCATAATTTATAATTCAACGACATTTAGTACCTTCCTACCTATTTTGAATTTCCATACATTCATTCTACTCATTCTCCCTCCTGATTGCCCCCCCACCCCCAAACTTAAGCAAAGGACATGTTTTGGGTTTGTGGTTTTTTGTTGGTTGCTGGGGGGAGATGTTTTATGTAGGAGGGGTGGGTACTGTATCATAAGTCTTTTCTTGCCCTTCTGTCTTCCTTCTCTCCTGGTGTACTAATTCTCCCTCTGCACATTTTTTTTTCCCTGGCCACACACAAAATCTAATAAAGACCCCCAGAGCAGAGACCACTAAAAACGACCTTTCCAGTCGGTGTTCTGGATAGGAATCCTTACAAGTACATGGCTTCCCTGCAGTTACAAGGACTCTTTTAAGCATAAAACTGTCCAGATTCTAATCTCATTTTTGCATGTCTAATAAAGTACTTTATTATATTTTGCAATTGCAAACAGCTAGATGAGGCAGCTGGTGCATAATGGTATACATGCCCTTTTTGTATTGAACTGGCACTTTGCATTGGAATACAAATGTCTTGGCATTACAGAAATAGCTTTTCATATAGGGCCAGTTATATTTTAAAGTTACAAGATGTAAAGACCAAGTGCCATATAAGGCAGTTGATGTGTAATGGCATCCTGTGCAGAACGTGAACACTCCATGGCTCCCAAGAGGCAGATGGATAATAATGCACAGATTTAAATGTATTTGGCAATGGTTGCTTCAAGAGGCACTATAAGGATATTAAGCTCAAAGATATTTTATTCATCATTTCTTTAACCTTCATTTGATACAGTCTGATATCATATATTGTTAGGTATAACTTGCTGCCTCATTAGTATTTCACTAGTTTAAGCACACTGAAAGGGAATGGGTGACATTCACCAAGTCCCCACATAACTCACATAAATTCAAGGTCTCTTGTTACTTTTGGATGGGAGCATCTAAGAATCAAAACAAAATTACAAGCAAAGAAGCAGGTAGGTTTTATACAGACAGCAGATCATCTATGCTGATTGTAAGGTATTCCTTCATATTAAACTTAAATATTAAATAACAGCTACCTTCAAATACAGTAAATGCAGTGCTGTGTCTGTCATCTCTAAAGGGAACTTCAAAGTTGCCAATTTCAGACCATTTTTTTCTTTCCAGAAAATATAGTGACAGGGAGAAAAAATGAAAATCAATTATAATCATGGCAGTTGATAAAAAACATGAGTTATTCAGATTTTCCTGTTTAGTGAATTGCCTTTATCAAGGATTGGATTGGTGTAGAGCTATATATGCCTTAGAGGGGATGCCCTCTAAATAGTGACATCTGAATACATACGTATTATAGAGACACCTATTGGGTAATACAGTTCAGTGCTCCTCTGTGCTTAATTCTTTTTTTAATTACTCTCTTTTTTCAGGAACACATGAACAAATGTCATGGGATAAAGTCTACTTGAAAGCATCACTCAGGTAAGCAAGGGCTTGGCTACATCTGCCCAGTTCTAACTCATTAGATGACTGGTATGTGCTATGAAAATGAACCAAGTACAGATAATTGTTGGGGGCAGGGAGCGGGAGGAGGGATGGAGCTTACCCAAAGCATCCAGACTACATCTGCCCTCCTGTAATGGTTTAGGTATGCATGGAAAAGTAAGAAAAAAGGACAGATGAACTCCTAGCTTTACATCTATGTAGTCCATTTGGAGTGGGAGGACAGAATGTGATAGTAACCCAGATAACAAGTTACCCAGAGAAAGTCAAAGAGATGGGCTTGGAGTGACAGGAACGATGAGGCCATCGGTGACCGGCTTAGTTAGAAAGCTAAAACACTGAAAGCAGTAGCCCTTTGCGGGGAAACACATCTACATATCCAACACTGTGCAGAAGGATGAGCCAAAGGCCCACTAAATGTAAAGGTCAAATCACTAGCCAAGACTTGGACACCTTGACCAGCTGGAGTGACTGTCCTTTTTCCCTGAGTCCATGGTACTAATCACAAATGGACTAAAGGCCCTCGTTTTGGTGAATGTGGCTGTACAGAGAGTGTGTATTTGTCATAGAATAAAAATCACTGTCCACCCACTATACCCATCCTGCGTAGTAAATAAAATCTGAAATTTATGTCACTGCGTGGTACAGTTCTGATTTTGCAGCTACCCTACTCTCAGTGCCTCTGTGACAATAGGCAATGTGATGGCATGACTGGATATACAGGACAATATTGTGGTTTTGACTTATTTCTGGTGGAGAAATTGAGTCTAACAGATCTCCTGGCAATCTTTGTAATTTTAAAGCAGCTGTAATTTACTCCAGAGAGAATGGCTATGGAATCAGTGGATTTTTTTTAATTTTATTTGGACTGACAGAGAGGAGACATAAAGGACTCACAGTGAGAATTCATTTGGAGATTTTGAAGAAGATAAAGATAAATGACCCACCCGAGTCCTTGGGTCCACTTGGTCAAAAAGTCAGAATATAGGTAAATGAGTTGTTGACTAAGATCTGTGAGTGTCTGAGGAATGTTTGTCATGATAAACACACAAACCATGAGTGTGATCCACCATGGACATTCCAATGAGTTCCTCTCCCCATATGGGGAATTAAAGATCTCTGGCATAGTTTTGCTGTTTACCTGTTTGTTACAATCAAGCAAGTGACCCAAAAGAGCTGTTAATCTTATGCATAAGTACAGCACTCTGTATTGTAGCCACAGGAGAACCACCAGTTCACTTGACTGTTTATAATTGAGAATGAAACAAATGTGACTTTTTATTTTAAGGATGTTATTTTGAAAACATCTGTTGGCTTAACACAGGATTTTAGGCTCAAAGAAACAGCTACATGCCATAGTTGCAATATAACTGGTTATACATGTATTGGAATTTTGCTGGGGAAAGGGGATGAAAAGATATTTAGGACAGACCCCTGTACTTTTTCTCTATAAACTGCAAGAATACAACAATAAGGAAGGTATGTAAGCTGTCCTGTATCCATACATTATCAAGACCAGGAACTATATGAGTTTTGCCTTGAGAGTACTGGTGATTATCTACCAAAAATATTACCTGATTCTTGAGGTATTTGGGGAAAACAAGACACATAACTCCATTGAGGGAATATATATGTGTATTTTTGGACAGTGTTAAGAACACAGTTGCTGTTGCTCTGGGAATGTTGTTGATAGGAAGATGCACAAGCCAAACAAAAAGCCATTTTTTAATGGATCCAGTTCTCTGGTAATCAGCAACTGGAAGTAGATGAGAGAGCATTCCTTAAATAAATTAGAGAATATGATTTGATTCCTATGTTGGGATTTGTCAGATGAAATATAATTAAATATTAGTTGTCTATGTCTGAGCTGACCACTAGAGGCTCCCTTTGGAGTCTGTGGGACAAATAGTGCTGTGATATGTTCCTTCTGATTTTAGCAACAGCCATTTCTCTCCATAAGTCTGAAGGGATGAATTCACATGTAACTGTCTACACTGCAGACATAGAAAAGCTGAATCCAAACCTTAATGTCCAGTACAAAGATAATAAAACTTTTCTCCAGTCAGCTCTCATATGAAGCAAGGCAAGGAAGGGAAAGGGCAGGGGTATGATGTTAGTCATCCCACAAGTATTTACAATTAAGGAAGAAAGGCTCACCTCCACAGGGTAATTTATTGCCCAAGCGTTCCAAGATCAGTTAAATCAGAGAGCAACCCAGCTAAGTCTCATTCATTATATCTAAATTGTCTTCCCCTTTTCTCAGATAATTTAGCATTTCCCAGATTAAATATGTAAGAGCAGTACCTGCAAATGGACTAGTTTTCCTGCTAGTCCCCAGAAGTTCATGACAGTACATCCATGTCAGATAGAAATTCCAGCCAATGCTAATGCCAAGATCTGAATCCAGTGCAAAGTGGAGGACTGTCACTTAGGTGTCCTCCTCAGCTAGCATGTGCCGCTATTTTACCTCAGCCACAAGATCATCCATCTACTCAGGTGATACTGTATACATTTCTTTGCCTCCAAGGGGACTACTGGAAATAATAATTGCTCCTTTCCCTTCTTCTAAATTAGTTCTTCCTTCCCCATGAAGCATGACTGAGTAGAAAAGATTAAATTTAAATAGTTCAGAAAATTAGTACAGAAGTTTTTACTAAACATGGAGAAAAATGGTGTTTCCAGATACAGTTGCTTATTGTTTTCTAATGCAGCAAATTCTGAAAACTAATGAGAAACACTAATTATTAATTTCTATATTGAATTTATTGAATACTGTATTGTGCCCCACACATTTTTCACTTTTAAATATGCAAGTTAGGTTTACAAAGATAAATGAGTAGGGAATATGATTTGAAGTAGTGTAAATGTGATGTGAAAATATGTCTCTCATATATTATGAGAGGAGGATAGCAATACATTTTAGTACTTTGCCTCCCAAATGATCCTAATGCTGTTACAGGCAAATAGTAATATTAATATTGACCTATTAGGCACATTTCATCTACCTCTGAAGGACAACTGTCTCTGACAATGGAGGAGCACAACTGCTGACTGCAATGTTACACAGGCTTTTAAGAAAAGCAATGAGTGTTACATGTAGTTGAAAAGCAGAGAACTTAGACAAATGTAAATTAATGGAACAGAGGGAGTTTGTGCAGGGAACCAGAGTTTTATAACTTCTGAAAGTGATGATGTGGGGGGTTTAGCAACAAAAGGATCTGTAAGACTTGCATTTAAATCTCATTTGAGATGCATCATCACTAATGGCATAGTGCCTTTTGATTCTTTAAGGGGATTTTATCTTAGTATAGACCCCACACAGCAGAAATCTGTTAAATCACTTGACTCTGCTGAGTTTCTGTTAGAACATCTACTTTAATGACCAGATGTCAGTGAGCTTAATTTGTGAGATCTGATAATACTTCAGTCTAAGGTAATGTGAATGATTTTCAGTGATATGTGTATGTATATAATTATATGCATGAAAATGTCTTGATTGCAATTACAGATCAAGTATTTGCATGTGGCTATGGCTGGCCAAATGCCTGGCTTCCCATGTTTGGTTGCTAATTTGTACTGTATGAAGATTCAAATCAGGCACCACTATCTTAAAATTTTAGAATAGCATCTGAATAGATGCTGAATAGATGTTTAACATCCAGAGGGGAGAATATTACACATTTCTTTTTTTCCTCTGTTCCTGTGCTAATAAATACTTTGACATTATCTAACGTTATTAAAAGCATAATTATTTTGGAAGAAAATTTGGAGCTGGCTCTGCACATTGTGTTTGAAACTAACTGCCAGGTCTGGATTCAGTACACATGGAGTGGTGGCAGGTCAGCTGTTTGCTCTGCAATGAGTGATTTCTGGATCAAGTAGGAAGGGAGATGGCAATATGAAGATTTCTGGCACTTTTGCTATAACTTGTTATTGAGGCTTGAAGTACTCATTGCCAAGTGGCACCTGCAGCTGAAGAGGGGCTTATGCTGACTGCTTGAATGAGAGCTGGAACCAAGAAATAACATAGCCCATGAGGGCTGCAAATTGTCTGTAAGCACCCATTTGCCCATTTATCTCTTAATCTAGTTAAATTGTTAAAAGTATTTACCCCCGGGGAGTGGACAATAGTCTTCTCTTGGAGCAAGGTTAGAGCACTCCCAAAGATGTCAGTGTAACCCTATGATTTTTATAATACTCAGAACCCTATCTGAGTTGGAGCCACATGGTTCTTTGCCCCAGAAAAGGAGATCTCCTACCTGGGATGGGATCTTTTTACAGAAGCCTGACATTTGATGGGAAGAATGTCTTCTCCAAATAAAAGCAGCTATAGACTTGGTTGTGGTGCCTTTGGCATAGATCATAACCGTGAGTCTCATCCTTGAGATAAGCTGGCTCCCTGCAAGGGTGTTACCAGGATCCTTCTTTACCTCTGGTAGAATAAACTCTGAAGAGGAGTGGAACAAGGGAGTAGCTTTTGGTAACACCTAGCTTGACATGTTGACAGAATTGATGGTATGAACTGGAAAGTATTGGATGCATATATCATTTTTGGCAAGGAGGGTATGGTCTCTTGAGGACATGAAGCTTCGTCTCTCTTTTGCATTCTGTTGCAGAGGGGGTTTGGTTAATACAGTAAACCATGTGTCCTGTGCTGGAGGAAAATATTTTTAGCCCCTTTAAATTTGCTAAGGGATAGATGGGCAAATGAGGCGTATTATCTGCCCTGACTGCACTGCATATAAAATATTTGTTTTGCTTTACTGGTCAACCTTTCTACCTAGGTGTAAGAACTACTTCCATGCCAGAAACTACAGTTTGCTGTAGTGACTCAGAAGACATTTACTTCAAGAGTGTTCCAATCACAGTAATTCACTATAACAACCATGTTGCCCTTTTTCATAGGAAAACCTGGCTGTCCTAATCTTTTTGGATCCTTGCTTGCTTTTACCATTCTCTGTTAGGCCATCTGCTGCATTTTAGGAGATTGGGAATGAAATATTTTAATTAGTAAAACTCCAGAGGCTTTAAAACTTCTGGCCTTTAAATCTTGCAAATAGGAGTGACAGTAGAGACCAGGTTACATAAGCGTGTAGTGAAGTTTGAGAGGAACAATTGCATTGTTTTCACCCAGTAAAAAGAGAAGGGTAAGGATACTAGATTCTGGATACCAGTGTCTAATAGTAATATTGACCTATTAGGCACATTCACTGTAGACCTCACAAATAACTGCTGTATCTGTAGGTCTAGATCCACTTTTAGGTTATATGTTATGTTACCCCATTAGTGGGGCACATAGGCTTCCTGTACAAGAATTCAGCCTGCAGAGCTGGCATCACCATAAGCAGATGCAGAAAATACAGAAGAAAAGTATTTTTAATACACTTTGGCCTTCTCTGAAACAGAGGGGATTTTATTCCAGTCATGCGCTTAACTTTTCTTGACTTTTACAAAGAGGTTTCAAGCCTTGACAAATCTATTTCTAGCTATGTTCCAAAGCAGAACTTTATGTCTAGAGTTTTACTAGCAGAGACTTGTATGATCATGGCCTTTGGGTTCTACAGAGTTAGAGGGTGCTTGGGGATATAGTTCTTGTACTTGTGTGTCTATAGTGCTCTTTTGTGTTCCATTTTAGATTTTTAAGCTTTTTTGTGGAATCTGTCCTTCAGTAAGAGCAACAGCATGCATACTTGAAGGATGCCAGTTCCAGTACAATCTAGACTGTGTCTAGATTGCTTCCTCTGTTAGTCTACTAACTAGGTTTGCTGTTTACCTGATCTTATTTGTTCACCTCCTGAAAACAACTGAAGAAGTTGTGCTCTTATTAATCAATACAAACAAGTGTTTGAAAACCAACTATAGAACCTGGTAGTTCCCTTGGTTTAGATATCAGAATAGAAAGTCTGCTCTACTGTTGTGCATCAGTAGTAATTTGTTAAGGAGTTAAGGCTGTGATGTAGGACTGACAAGTATGAGCCTAAAATATCTGTGCAAAGAAGCTCTGGATTTCAAATTAAGGAAGATTTTTCAGAGTTCGGGTAAGCACTGTTTTTTCCTGTAACAGTCCAATGAGCTTTTCTGGATGTCAAAATTTTTGAGGGACATATTTTAATTGTAGTATTACATATGGCATTAAGTACAACTTTGTGTAACCTTTATCATTTTCAGGAAGAATGAGCTACAATTCAAAGACAGAAGCAAGAACAGAGACTGTTAAAAATGCTTTTCTCACAAGAAATAATATTTGAGGGTCTGTCAGCATCAGCTGTGAGCCAACATACTGATGAAACCTGACATGAAATATCAACTATCGTGATGTACTTGCTGGGAAAATGAGAAAACAAAACACAACTCTTCCAGAAAAAAAATGATGTTGTGACTGAGACAAAGCTTCTCTGCTCTGTGACTTACAAGCAATGCATGAAGACCTTGCCAAACTTCTGACAGTGATTTAATTTGAATTTGGATTCAAAATTAGAGTATAATAACACTTTGATTGCTGCTATCCCAATTCCTTATAAGAAAAATGTGTTCTATGTTATTTACAATTTCAACTGTGACATTACCATATGATAATAGGTAGAGGTTTATGATGTTATAACTCACTTTACCCTGTGATGCCATCATAGTAGCAGAATTTACAGGGAAAGGCTTTTTTTTTTTTTTTTTATCTGTGACATTTTAAGAAATAATGTCATTAATTTGATGTGGGGATGAAAGAAATATTACTTCTTCCTCCTCAACTCTTATCCCTAAGGAACATATCTTTGAAGATTCTTGATGTTGCTCAAAGTTGACAGAAAATCAGAAGCACCCTTCCAAATATGGTCAGCTTTTCCTCACATTCTTGAGTCATGTTTTCAGCTTCTATTTCCAGTTGCACAACTTCTTTTTTATTACCATTTTTCCTATTCTAGATATGTGAGAAACATTTCCTAGTGTGAACTGAAATACAAATGGTTAAAAACATTGTGATTTCCTTTAGAAGGATATACTGGAGTTTTGTCCTGTTATTGAAAAGGATCTTTAAAGTCCCCTGACATACGTGGAGTGATTGTAGTTACTGCAGTGCCTCATTGCAGGAAAGATAGCCCTTCTTCTAGAACTATATTAGCTCTGTGAGTAATTTCTAAATCAATACCAGAAGCAACTTCATTATTGAGTGGAAAGCTAATGAAGAAGACACTCTCCCTACATTTAATATGATATTTTTGATAGTCCACTTAAGAAACTTACTCCTTAGGGTACAAACTGCGTGAGCTCCCTCCTACTTATTCTACATTGTACTAGTTTCAGTACATCATTCTCTTAGGTGGCAGAGGGGTTGGAAGGGAGAAGAGTCTTGGTTTCTCCCTGTATCTTGGACTGTTATATTTCACGTTAAAGAACTATCAGATAATGCTATCAGATAAAATATAGCACTGGAAAAGGGAGTAAGTTGCCACACACTGGGGTATTATCACACATTTTCTTTTTGATTTTGTGCAACTTACACTCCTTTGCTCAGCTTCAAAGATGGACAGTTATTTGGATAGATAACTACATCATATCAAAAATATGATTTTTCATCCTCAGGCTTTCAAAAGCATGGAAACTGGATCAATCTGTTCCCAGCTATGGAACGTCTCTGTTTTGAAAGGAAGGGACCAATCAGTCAGATGATGTACACCAAAGAACAGTTTAGGAGTCGAACAGAGGAAGAGATTCAGGCTCTGATTCCTAGACTCAAGAAGTCACTTAATTCAGTTTGCACCCACGTCTGGAATAATGGTGGAATTTCAGAAACAACCTCTTTTTAGTGTTTCTTATTGGCCAATTTAATCAGCTTCATTTTGCAACGCCATTCCCTCTCTCCTTCTCCAAATATTTTGACTGATAAATCCCTGTTATTAAGGCACCTAAGTATGTGGTCAAAAGATTTAGCTCTCAACTGAAGTGGGTATTTGAACCATGCTATTTTTTTGAGAAAAATAAGCTGTTTGAGGCTGCTCCTGTATTCTTTCTAAGACACACACACACACAAAAAAAAGTAAACATTGTATATATAATTTAACTTTTGAACTATAAAAATGAAAACAAAAGACAACTGAATACTTGAATGAAAGTGTTTTTCAGTTCTTTGTCTTTCTTTCCAACTATCATTATACAACAGTCCTCCTTTTGAAAAGGTGAAATATTTGATCTCTTTTGAAAGCTCCAAACATCAGATGTAATACCTAATAAAACTTTATCAATAGAGTATTAAAAAAGACCTTTTGCTCAATTTTTCACTGTCCCCGTCTAATTTTTTAATAAATATATAGCAACCAGAAAGTTTATTATTCAGAGCCTTTACACTGTTTTACCTGTTGAAAATCAAGTACGTATTGCAATTTTGTAGCAGTTTATCATTTTGAAATTAAGCTGTGTGAATAAGACTTGTTTCCCTTGGAACATAATACAAAGGTTACTGAACTAGAATAATTTTCTCCTGAAGTTTAGTTTAATGACATTATTATATTCTACTTCATTCTTATTAATCTAGATATGTCTAGTGTGACTCCACTGGTCTCTCTCAATATATGTACTCTGCTTCATGGTTATGCTTGGAGATTAAATTTCTGCCGAATAAAAGAGTCTACCATTCTACCTTTTAGGTCAAATTGTATAGGTCATGGATTAAAATAAATAGACAAACAAAAAGCACTTTTTGTATCACAGTCACAGTACATAAATTTTCCCTTTTCCTCATCTTTGCTTGCAATCCACACTTTAGAAAATAATAATAAAAAAAGTAAAAAACTTTGATGAGCCTGTGTTGAGAACTGTGTCCTGGAGGTTATCTAAAATTCAGCAGCACAGCCTCATAGCTTGCTTTCTACCATGCTTTCCACATCATGAGGTATTTTCTGTCTTCTTAGATATATTTTGCTACATACCCTAGTTTCCTAGGTTCCCTTTTCTGAAATGGAATTTGCAATTTAGGGAGATGCGGGAAACAATTCAGGTGGAAGAAAAAAAAAAATTGCCTGTGAATTAAAAGGCTGCAAAATATGCTCTAATTCAATCATTTGGGACTTGAGGGAAGACTGGAAAGTAATTTTATTTTTTTTTTTTTAACTTTCATGTGATACTGTAGCACTGTTTGGGATGTAGAAGTTTTGTAGCCTCCTAAAAACCAGAACAGCAATAAATTAACTGAACAATAAGCTGTTTTAAATTATTTCTGACATGGAAAACTAGGATTTTGAATATTTTCTTAGCAATATTTGCCCTTTAGATATGGTATATAAATGAATTAGGCAATCGCTGCAAAGAGGTTTGCTTGCTTTGACTAGGCTTTTATCATTATTTACAATCACAGCTTATTCTAAATAAGAAAATAATTGCTGTTTTCAAGTATTAGCAAGATGCATAGGAATGTTTTAATGTACTGGTTTCACTGAAGATCTCTAAGCATATTTCTTAGGTAAGAGATGGTTGCAGATCCCCTGAGTTTTTAACATTGATAATTTAACATTATAGCATTCAAAATTAAACATTTAGCTTAACAGGACTGAAATGGCAATGTAGGACAAATAAAGCAATACTATAATTTCTGTCCATGGCCCAATGGAGGCTGCATGGAAGAAGGTGGCTAATGCTGTTTTTGGGGTTATCAACTTGGTAAGGAAGCAGGTGTAAGAGTGCTAGATAATATTTGGAGGAGTATTTATCTACATGAGGATGAGTTCTAATGCATGGCTGCAATATTGATCTTAATTAAGCTAACATTATAAAACTGTTTCATCTCCTGTTCCACACGTTTTGACCTCTGCTGATGTATACTGGTCACAACAATGCTTACCTAGCAGTTTTCATTGTTAAGAACCATCACACTCAAAATCATCTTACGGTCAAATGGGAACACACTACGTATATGGAGCCAAGAATTTATAGTTAGTCCAGCTGTTTTTTTAACAGTCTAATAGTCCAGTTAATGCAGAAAAGACTCAGTAATAATAATAATATAGTTAAAGCTATCCCCCACACAAAGCCCCCAAACCAAGCACACCCTCTTAATAGCTGCCTTTTTTTTTTTCTTTGTTGGTGTTATGTTCAACCTCCCAGTGCTCCTCTGGTTTTTCAGGCTGGCCATTTCACACTCTTGAGGGGAAGAGTGAAGGAGTACCACAAGTCCTTGCCAGAAGACATGTGATGTTCATAGTGGGGCTTTCTTCCTTTCCTCTGCCAATAAAAACATGACCTCAGTATCACCACCTTCTTTCTCCTCAGCTTCGAGGCCTATTTGGGTTTGTTATAACAATCCATCTCTTTTTCTGAGTGACCAGGGAAGCAGGACCGGCGTTCACCAGACAGTATTACACAGCCCTGGCTCACTCCAGGGAGGCTTGAGTCACTCACACCAAGGCACCTGGGGCGGACAGTGCCACCTGGACCAGGCCCAGGCCCCAGAAGCTCCAGAGCAGTGGCTGGGGGCTTCTGCTGGTGATGGCAAAAATCACATTTACTGGGCTACAGAGTTCAAAACTTTTTTATAAGGATAGTTACCAGTCCTTTTTCATGTTCTGTGAAACTGAGGAGCCTTAAGTCTAAGGCCACATTTTCCAAAGGTTACCTCTAATTTCTTGGGTTTTCGCTAACTTCACTACGGTCAGAGGGTTTGTTTTTTCCCAAGCTGCTGAGTTCTCTCAACACTGAGATCAGTATGAATGGTGAGCACTCAGGCTGAGGTGTGTCTACGTGGGCATCAAAGCTCTGGGTAAGTGAATTGTGTCAGGATGTAATTCACTTACTCAAGGTCATGCTTTGTGTCAGATGGAAGCATGCAATCTGCTGATACAGGGTCCGTGGACTTTCACTCAGGTGCTGAATGCATGGATTTATACTTCCACCTGTTGTAATTCATGACCTTAATGAAGGGAATATAATTTAAAAGAAAAAGAGATCATCTGAGTGAACATAAATTCTGTCTTTCAAAAGGGACAATCCTTAGTTGTTTGGGGGGCTTTCAGTAGTGGACTGTGGTATGTTTAGATTTTACACAAGCAAACTCTCTTTGTGACACTTGGTGTCAATGTCAAATTTAACTCTGAAGGAAGTCTCTGAGGGAAAATAAAGCATTGCTTTGAGAGAGTCTACTACCTGAAACATGCAAGTGAGCACTTAAGTTCCACTTAGCAGGTGAAAAAGATGCAGTGTAATCTTCTCAATTTTTTAAATTCAGTTTTCTTTTATTGGGAGGTTTTCAGAAATGGACTGGCAGATTGTCTTCACACTGTCTTCAGTTTTGTTTCTTAAGGTTGCACAATAACGTCCAATCATTCTATAGATTTTAATGTCAGTTTTAGTATTGAAGACATAATTTTTTGCATCTAGAGTTTTAGATTGCTTAATAACATATTCTTTCATAGTTTTAGTGTGTCTGGTGTGTTTACAACTGCTTGATTGTGACTTCTCAACAAAAAACTTCAGTTCCTAGCATTTTTACTGATTATCTTCCTATCTCCTTAACAATTAATCCAAAAAATATTCCCATTCAAATATTGTCCCACAACTTCTTCTATTACAGCCCTGGGCTATATAGGCTCTACTCTCTGTCTGTGGGAGCCTGGGAGCCAAATAACCTTTCTGGAAGCTGTTGCCTAGGGGAAGGGGCAGTTCTGGTCTTCTCTACCAGTGAGGGAAGGATAGTTGTGGTTAGATACTAGAAATGGCTCTGTAATCATACAAGTTCTCCTATGTGAAAAGAATTTATTTGTTCTGAGGGTCTCAAATGAAGGGAGGACTTTGTGAAGTAACTCTGGTTTTGAGCTTTCTCAAACTTCCTGAGGAAGAGCACTGTAACTGAATGAGCCTTTGAAACTGAACTCTCTCTGGAGCATCTATGGTACTACTGCAGTGAATCACAGAATAATTCAGGTAGGAAGGGACCTGTGGAGGTCTCTAGTCCAACCTCTTGCTCAAAGAGGGGGTCAGCTGGATCCAGCTAGGATGACCTTTGCTGGCAGCTGTGTCCAACCACCTGAGGCCTGGAGGCAGGGTAAGTTCCTTTCTATGGTGCTGGAGAGGGGTTATACAGGGAGAAATTGTCACTGATGGATGGCTTCACTATTGTGTTTAAGGCTGCTTGCTTATGACTAATGTTTTGAATGCTTCAGTACTTGCAAAAAATGTCATTTCTTAGTTATAGTGATTAATAATCCTCATTGTTACCTTGTAAAAGATCTTTGTAGGTGTTTTTCTGTAGAAGTTTTGATGAGATCAGATAAGGCTGATTTAAATGAAACCTGCACTGGTTTTAGTACCTCTACTAGCAATAGCCAATATAGCAATTCCCATAGGAAATGTTTCCTCACTTTAAATAAAGAGAATGTTTGAGGTAGTACTTGGTAATAGACCTTGTATAAAACTGAAAAGTGGAAAAACAAGGCATAAGTCTTAGTGCAATGAATTGCTAATGCTCTGAAAAATTATGTTTAGCAGCCTGAGGCTTTGAAATAACCAAAGACCCATGTAACACTTGCCAAACTGATTTAATAATTTGATGAAAATTCATGTAGGAATAATTTTCTTACTCAAGTATTTGCGTGTCAACTCTTTTGAACCTGATTTTAGGCATGTTTATAAGAGTTTTAGTACAAAATTAATTACTCCATACAAAATCAGATATCAATTGGTCGCATTTCAATTTTTGAAAATGCACAAAAACATTAAAAACATTAGTTGTGTATTTAAAGCACCTTAAGGATCTGGTGGTGCTGGTATTCTTCCTTCTTACTATGGTGAAACTTGTTTTTTAAATTTATATTTTTTTGACAAGACAATGAAACTTTTCTAAGTTACTTTTCTGTTTGAAAAAGGCAAGATAGGCTTGAAGCTTCTTTTCCTCAGCATATTATTAAGTACCTTGCTGCTTATTCTTTTTGGAGAAGTTGGATAAAATTGCTAATGTTGATATAATTCATTCAGTAGGGTATCAACAGGTAAGTAGGGCACTTTGTAAAATGTGATAAGCATCACAAATGATATCCTTTCATTTCTTTGTGCTAGGCCTTTGATAATGTCAGGTAGGCTTACTACTGGTTTGCTTCTAATTCTTTATCTACTTAACATGAAAGCTTCTTTGCAAATTTCTTGTAATAGAACACAAAAAACCTTGCTTGCTATCCAAGATTGAGAACGGGGAAAAATGCAAATGGAGTTCATGTAGCTGGTTACCATTCGATCATCTTGAACAATGGTAGAAATCGTTACAAATCAGAACTCCAGATATCGGTATCTTTTTCCCCTTAGGAAATTCAAGATCTGCACGGGCACTTAGGCCAACACCTGTAAAAGCATTTATAGAGTTAGATACCTAAATAGATATAATCTACCTCTGCCCAGTCACAATTTGGGAGCTTACCTCATGTGGGGAGACAATCCAGACCGAGTGGCAGTGCTTTGGTCGGGGGTCTCACCCCTCGTTGTGCTGGGCTGGAGCTTGCCTGGCAACAGCAAAATGATGCCGCTGGGCAGTGACCACAGAAACCCCTGAGGAAGGGTGTATAAACTGCTCCCTGAGAGCCCAATTCGAGCACTCCTGAGGAACGGCTGGCCCATGACTTGATGATCTCCCCTTACTTGGGACGCCAGGTAAGGATACTTCCCTGGGAACGGAGTGATACCTACTAGGTAGATTATAAAGAATTTGGAATAGAAGCAGAAGAGTCCCCACTTGCACGGTGGTGTAATTGTTATCTACTTAGTAAGTGCCCTATCCTAATAAACCTCACTTTGTGCCTTGGACATGGAACCTCATTCCTTCAAGGGGTAGAGAGCGGCAGAGGGTCTGACTGCAGCACCTCGTCTATTTCCTTTAATTAAATCAATGAAATCTGTTGAAAGAGCATTACAGAGTATACTGTAAAGGCTCTTTTCTTTTCTTTTCTTTTTTTTTTGTTAAACCACTTTCACCAATAGGAATATGGATTGCTGAATTTTAATCTAACATTCAGAAGTTAATTTCAGGGGCAAAAATGAAACTAAAGTTGTTTCCTTCAAGGCTTATCTATTGGCATCTTACTATTATTATTTTTTAAATCAATTATTCTTTTTTTCCACAAGTGTACTGATACTGTCATTTGTGTTGACTTATGCAACAGATTAGAGGTTTGAGGACTTTGACACTTAAAGGAAAAGCTCTTATGACATTGCAAGAAGCCCCTTCACTTTTACAATGTCCAGTGTATCTACTGCAGTGAAACGGTGCAAAAGCTCTCATATTAGGAAACTTGCTTGACCTGTTCTTGTCAGGAGATCCAAATGGGTCAACATCTTTCTAAATGAAATTTCAAACACTGAACTCCTTTATGTTTTAATATGATGATATTTGGAGAGTAGTATTTGTTGTGGTTTAACCCCAGCTGGCAACTGAACACCACACAGCCGCTCACTCCCTCCCTCCCCCCCCCCGCGGGGGGGGGGGGGGGGGGGGGGAGGGGAGA
>NW_008795259.1:10296387-10297756 GCF_000699145.1 Aptenodytes forsteri | reverse complement strand
TAATAATAATAATAATAGAATCTACAAAGCAAGGTATGCACAATGCAATTGCTCACCACCCGTCAGTCCCCGAGCAGCGGCCCCCCCGGCCAGCTTTCCCCAGCTTATATACTGAGCATGACGTCATATGGTATGGAATGTCCCTTTGGCACAGTCCTGACTGTGCCCCCTCCCAACTTCTTGTGCACCTCCAGCCTTCTCAGTCGGTAGAGCATGGGAAGCTGAAAAGTCCTTGACTAGTGTAAGCATTACCTAGCAACAACTAAAACATCGGTGTGTTCTCAACATTGTTCTCATCCTAAATCCAAACCACAGCACTGTACCAGCTACTAGGAAGAAAACCCAGCCGAAACCAGGACAGTATTATATAATAGTCTGCTTGTTCCACTCAAAATGAACATAGTAGAAACCAGAAGTCTGAGGAGATTTACTATGTCTGCAAATTGTGATGAAGATGCTGCCAAACCTCTGAAGCTGTAAGACAAGAGTGAAATAAGTTTTATGTTTTGTGTATTTTGATTATAAATATTTATGTATTCTTATGCACTCTAGCAAAGAAATGAAGATGAGCTGAAAAATCAGAAAACAGAACATAAAATGCTTCCTTCCTTCCTTTGTCTAGGGACAGGTCTTATAATTTCTTTTTTTTAAGGTTGGTAATAATCTATTATGTTACCTGTGTATCTTCATAGCAGGAAGATTATATAAGAAGTGGTCATTGTCAAAAGTACCATTGATGCCATGGTTCCTTGATGCTGCTGGTGAAGGAATGAACTTGGATCTCCATGCTTTGGCAGTTACCTTAAAATAAATTATCTCAATTTTTTTCTTTTTTTTTTTTCCCCAAAGAGCATTTGCAAGAGGACCATGTACAATACCAGCTGCTATGAAACACTCATGGCAAAGTTTCATTATAATGTTGGTATGTGTTGAAGTATTTTCTGAAATAGTTACTTAAAACATCTGGTAACACCTTCCCTAGCAGTTTTGTAATGACTAGTTTTGATGCTAAGCTGCATCAGATCTAAATATTTTCTTCCTGTTTATCAAAGTCCAATGTGATTGGACCAGTAGAATGAAAGTTGTGCCTCTCCAGTAAGTCAGAACCTGTCAAAACATCATGGAATGAAATTATAACAATAGTAAACCTTTTTAAAATTTATGAAATCAGTATAATCAAACTGTAGGCAGTTAAAATCCTTCAGTACTAAAGTATTGTCCTGGTTTCAGCTGGGATAGAGTTAATTTTCTTCCTAGTAGCTGGCACAGTGCTGTGTTTTGGATTTAGGATGAGAACAATGCTGATAACACACCGATGTTTTAGTTGTTGCTAAGCAGTGCTTACACTAGTCAAGGACTTTTCAGCTTC
>NW_008795259.1:10289393-10296240 GCF_000699145.1 Aptenodytes forsteri | reverse complement strand
TGAGAAGGCTGGAGGTGCACAAGAAGCTGGGAGGGGGCACAGCCAGGACAGCTGACCCAAACTGGCCAAAGGGATATTCCATACCATATGATGTCATGCTCAGTATATAAACTGGGGAAAGCTGGCCGGGGTGGGGGGGGGCACTGCTCGGGAACTGTCTGGGCATCAGTTGACGGGTGGTGAGCAATTGCATTGTGCATACCTTGCTTTGTGTATTATTATTACTGTTATTATTATTATTAAGATTTTATTTTATTTCCATTATTAAACTGTTTTTATCTCAACCCACAAGTTTTCTAACTTTTACTATTCCGATTCTCTCCCCCATCCCACCGGGGAGGGGAGAGTGAGCGAGCGGCTGCATGGTGCTCAGTTGCCAACTGAGGTTAAACCACGACAAGTATGTGGAACTACAATTTTAACTAACATCAGTATATACTTCCTTTCTTAAACAAAAATAATTAACAGGGGTAATTTTTTTTTCCAGCTAAGTACTTTTGGAGGCATACTGCATAGTAAAACATTAGCAAGAAGATAATTGAGTGGTACTATTGCTTTTACATACTTGTTTAGGAATACTGAATTAAGTCACTCAGAATATATCTGAAGCTTTGGAGGAATTTTTAGTTTCTCCCTATCTGAAATATGGAAATGTATGTTTTTCTTCATCATTTTTCTTAACCTCTGTTTCTCATTTGGCCCTGAATTCATAAATCCATTTCTCTGACTTTTATACCCTTTTCCATTGTGAAATTTGGGACTAGTTTTCTACTTTTTTTTAGGAGTTTTACACTGCGTGCCAGTGCTGAAGTAAATTCAGTGCGTAAAACATATCAAAATATCTGTATCTTTTAGGAGTGTTCAGTTGACTGATACAGTCAACACCCTTTACATTGAGCTTGTAGCATAGTTGAAACATAAAGGTAAATCTGTCCTATAAATAATTCTTTAATGACAGGAGTAAATTAAATATTGTGTGGGGGAAAAAAAAATCTCCACTATTCTGAGATTGACATCGTGGTGGAGCTGTTCTGAATTAGGGGCCTGATTCTCATTGCTTCAGCATAGCTCCATCAATGTGAGCAAAATATATATTAGCATCCTGCACTTGAATACTCTGCATAAAGACTGACTCCTGTTTCTTGCGTCTCCAGATGCAGATACAGATGGCAGTCAGTGAATAATCAGTAAGCTCTGTGTGTTGCAGGGCTTCCCTGTGCTGGGGAGGTGAAGATGCTGTTTCTTCTTTAGCACCAGACAAGTTTGGAGGCTTAAAGGAGGCAGTTCAGCAGAGACTTTCACAACATTATGTCTCAGCAGATGTCTGAAGACAGCAAGTCATTAGTTCTCAAGTGCAGAATCAAAAAATAAGAAATATCCACTCTGAATCATGTCTTTGGGTTCTTCTACTCAAAGTGAAAGATTAGAAATGCTAAGTATGTGATTTGTTCAACTATAATTATTAAGGGGAAATAAATAAATAAATACACTTGTTTATCTTGCCACAGAGATTTTTTTTTTTATTATTTTCCTGGATTAATTCTAAAGGTTCATGGAGGCAAGCAAAATTCTTTTTCTAATCTTACTTTTTTAGGGAGAAGAAGAAGTGATAAGAGAAACTGAAGACTAGAGTTGGAAGAAGTCTTCATTTAGACTGGTAAGGTTAGGTAATTTAAAATAGTACTAGTCTGTCTAGTCCTGTTAAGAAACTTAATGTAGATTGTACTTTCTGACACCTACTAGTACATTTGTTTTAGTTGTAATATGATTGCATTTTTGCAATAGCAGACATCCAGACATAACTTCTGAAATTTTTCTGAGACTTCAAAAGTTTACAATTTGATTCTATAGGTATTTTGATCTCTAATATCATCTGTTATCTTTTTCTTTTGCATCTTAACATAAATACTTCAAGTGCTTTGTATCAATTAATCCCAACATATTTTACAAGATAAAAATCAAATGCATGTATGTGATTAATTAAAATGGGAAAATAATGACTTGACTTGTTCAAGATCAGAAGCAAATACCAGCTTTCTTTCTGTAGAGACTGGTCCAAATATCAGTGCTGGAGTATGTCTTAGCAGCTCAAACACACATTTTTGAATCACTACTTTTCTTTCAACCCATTACAAAATTAAAGATAGCCCATTGCAAAATTAGAGACTGTTTATGGACTTGGAATGTTTGGATGTGTTTCTGATTTGGGTGTATTTCTAAATGGAACATGTTTTTATGAGCAATAAGCTCTATGTTCTGCGCTAAATTATTTCCTATGCGTGTGAGATACTAGAAGCTGAAAGTGCCTTATAGAGCCCCATACATGCTGCTGTCAGCATTTTCTTCCTCTTTTAAAGATACATTCTTTTCTTAAGTCCCTTCCTTGCGGTGTTATCAAATCAGGGGGAATAGATATAGTTTATATAACTTGGGAATTCATTTTGATGAATTCCCATCAGCAGTTTTTAAAACCTCTTTTCATTTACTCTTCCAAGTGTTTACAAATCCTCTAAAATTATCATTTGTTTCCCAAGTCACTAGCAATGATCTTTGTGATGTTTCTTTTTCAACTTTTCAACTGTCAATATAGCTGATTTATGTTCTTTTTTGAAATCTTTCCTTTGGTACCAGTGATAGGGCAATTGTATTTTGCTAAGCAGTAACATGCTGAAAATTAATAGACTTTGTTTCCTACTGACATTGTAAGCCATCCAACACTCCAGGCTGCAGCTGTTTTTTGTTGTTGGTGGGTTTTTTGTTTGTTTTTAAGGAAAAAAAAATACCCATTTCCTTCTGCACGTTCGGTGTCTCATTTTCTTGCATGAATGTTATTAATCTGAGTTATATAATTCGTTGATTTTTTTTTTCTTCTGTGGCACATGGAATTCTTTAAATAGTAATAGTCAAAGTACTGGCAAGGCACTTAAAGGGGAAAGGGCTATAAATGAATGAACAGACACATATATTTCCCCCTTTTCTTCTTAAGGATGGAACTATCATAATTAATAATATAAAATTATTATTTAGTCAGTGAGTAAAATTATGTTACTGTATTGTCCTCAGAGAGAGTTAATTAAAAATTTTTAAATCGATTGATCCATTATGGAACTCTGAATATTGACAAGCTGTGATTAAAACTCAAGCCAAATGTAACATTTAAAAACTACAGATGGAGTTAACCAAGTGACTCAATTCACTGATGGAAATTTTTAAAATTCCTTTGGGAAGGTGCATCTAATAAAGTTCAGCGTGAAGTTAGGACAAAAAAATCTTTTAAAAATTCCAAACTAAATAAAAATTTAGAATGTTTACTGGCTTTTCAGTCTTTTATTATTGAGGAAGTAGGTAACTTACCTTTTACAGATCTGTTTCAACTGCTCTATGTGTCTATGTGTCATATAGGGTAATTTCCACCCCCACTCCTCTTCCTCCACTATAACTTTAGATATTCATGTGCTGCATAGTTTTATTTCTAGTTTTTATTTCCAGAAGGAAGGAAAACTACTTCTCTGATGATTCTGTAAACCTTACAGTGTCATGGATGATAAAGGGTTTCCATTCCCTTCGCTTGGTCACTGGGTCACCCTACTCTTTCTTCGGGTTGTGTTGCTGCTGTTTTTTTTTTACCTGAATGAATGATTTATTAAAACCAAAGTAGTTTTTGTTATGGTAGTTAAATTCCCTAGAAATAGTCTCCTGGAAATTGCTTGCTAATGCCAAGAACACTTGAAAGGTTTCGGTCTTTTATAACCATTAGAGTTATTGCCTTATTCGCTACCTGAGTGAGCTATGTTATATATCAGCTTTGAATTATTGCAAATCCTAAAACTTTTCTCAAGATCAGAGGGAAAAAAGGTCGGAGTTCAAATTACTTAACTTTATGTAATTTGTGTTGTGATCATTTTGATAGCCCAGATTATGAGAATGAACTGCAATACTTTGTTTAGCATGCAAAAATGTTGCTGCCCTCATCCACTGCAGTCAACTTTGTTGATGTGGTGGGTTGACCGTGGCCGTCTGCAAGACACCCACCCAGCCACTCTCTTACTCCCCCTCCTCGACAGGACAGAAGGAGAAAATAGGATAAAAAAGGTTGTATGTCAAGATAAAGAGATGGAGATCACTTACCAATTACCATCACTGACAGAACAGACTCAACATGGAGAAAATTAATTTAATTTATTGCCCATTAAAATAGACTTGGATGGTGAGAAAAAAAGACAAAAAATAAAACACCTTTCCCCCCACTCTCCCTTCTTCCCGGGCTCACTTTCACTCCTTCATCCCCAAGTCCTCTATTTTCTCCCCCCTGAGCAGCGCAGGGGGATGGGGAATGGGGGGCACTGGTCAGTCCATAACAGCTCCTCTTTGCCACTCCTTCTTCCTCACACTTTTCCCTGCTCCAGCATGGTCTCCCCATGGGCTGCAGTCCTTCAAGACAAACCTGGCCAGGGTCTCTCCAGAGGCCACAGGGGAATCTCTGCTGGGGTGCCAGGAGCACCTCCTCCCCTCCTCCTGTTATTTGAGATTTGTTGCAGATTAGTTTCAAAAGTGGTTTGCAGTGATGGCTGTTCATATAGCTTGTAACAAGCACCAAAGTCATAGTTGAATTTTAAACAATCTACCCTGAGGTAAAAGGGTATTGCATTTACTGTCAGGTCAGAGAACATTGGTTTAAACTCTCAGCAATACATTTTCTACCTGACCTTGCCACCAAAAAGCAGCACTGAGTCCCTAAACTTGTTGTCAAAAGCTATATTCAGTGACACTTGTTTTTTTTCAATGCCCTCAAATATTAAAATGGTGTCTTTAAATACTTGGAGGATACCAGTTACAGCTTATAAGTTCATTTGTGTTAGAACCTTTAACTGTAAAAAAGAAGTACTTCTTAAATAGGTCTTGAAGGTATTGGAAATGCTAAAAATGACACAGGAGCTGTGCTTCTGATGTATTTCAGGATATCCTGTGCTTAACGTAGCTACATTCCTACAAATTCACTTCTGGCCTGTCTGCCTCAAAGGAGAAAACTTCTTTTCCTGTTTCCTTCCACAAGGCTTCTGTAAACTTAAGTCCAGGAATTTTTTTTTAGTGAAAAGGTTTAGTAAGAGATAAGCTTTAGAGCACAGTTTAAGAAAGGTGCCAACTGTGACAACCTGCAGGAAAATGGCTGCGGACAGTGCTATCAAGTTGTGACGCCACTGAGATTGCAGGAAAGCTGTGGTACCTCTCAAGAACAGAATCAAAGCATGGGATCTCCCCACATAGCCCAGCAAATGTTATATTTTTTACCATCACTAGCAGAAGCCCCACGATGCCCTCAAGTGCCCTGGGGTGCAAGGTCTAGGGCTTGTGGGGCCTGGGCCTTGTACAGGTGGTGCTGGCTGCCCTGGCTGCCTGGGGGTGTCTCTCGCCTCTCTAGGGTGAGCTGGGACTGTGCGATACCATCTGTGCTAACGGTGTGACAGACATGGTCATTGCTGCATGACAAACCCCAGCCTGGGGTGTCCCAGAGGCTGGGGGTGGCCAGTGAGTGCCATGCATGCTGCCCTGGGTGCCTGGAGAAGGATGCAGAGGGTTTCTGAAGAAAGGTATGAAAATAAACTTCAGCATGCTTAGGGCTGAGGAGGAGGAAATCCCTTCCATAGTTAGTGAACACCATATGTTTCATCATATTTCTCCTGGGAGAGACCTCAAGAAGGTGATGCCTTGTCACAACCACCCTCGCTCTTGTTGGGGACTGAAATTCTCTGCTTTAGGAGCCAGAGGAGCCCTGGAAGGGTGAGCAAAACCCCAAAACAGAGGGTAGAGACAAGGTTAGGTTTTTTTCTGTAGAAAAAAATTAATTGTATTGTTGAGACTTTCCAGTAATAGTTTGAACTACGTGTTGTACGTAGACTAATAATTTGTGTTATTAGTCTCTTAAAACATGTATTAGACTGTCAAGTCTTAGCTCCATAGCATGCATTACCCTCAACATCCTGCCATGAGACTCCTTCTTGCACGATGTTTGGATTTCTTTGAGATCTGCTCTTTCCCATATTACAAAATGAGTTGGCATAAAATTCAGATAGGAAATTTTCTTTGCAATGTGCTTTTCCCACGCTTGGAGAATTTTGAGCTGTGTGAGCTGGAGAGAAGGTCTCAGCTTCAGAGTCTGCATCAAAAATTCAAGTTAGATGCTGTTGGAAATGTCTGTTTAGAAGACCTTTTGGTTGTGCGAGGCTAGTTGAGCAATAGGTAATGTTTTGTGATGATTAACTCATTAATCTAGGAAAATAATAGAAAACTCCTAAGTATGTAAGGACTTTTTTGACATATATATGGAACCCTACATATAGCTGGTTGTTATCTATATCTGTTTTACTGGATAAAAATCAGGGCACCTTCTGTCTTGCTGCTTAATATAGATACCTAGCTATTAGTTGAGTCTTATGAATGTAACTTGTGTTTCTTGCCTTAGCATATTCTGACAAAAACTGTTGAGTGACCTACTTTACCTGCCATATTGATTTTCTTTAAAGCTATTTCTTTGTTTTGTTTTGGGAAGCTAGCATGCACTTGTACTGGCCACAGTATTTCATACACGTCTACTTATAAATGGTGTTTTGAACTGTTCCAATATGAAATGTTGGTCTTGATCATACTCAGTCTTCTTTTAAGAGAGCAGAATTGGGGGAGGGGGCTGATTGGGAAGAGTGAATTGGGAGGGATGGAGACATGAATCATTTCTTGGTGACTTCTGTGCTTTCTTCTTTGTGCATTGTTCCAATGTTCACATGCTGACACTAACCTTGGTTAGACATATCTTGTTCACTCCTACAGCAACAGAAACATAGCACCTTTTTTT
>NW_008795259.1:10280873-10284458 GCF_000699145.1 Aptenodytes forsteri | reverse complement strand
ACCTATTATGCAAGGGCACCTGGGAAGGTGGGATAGTCACAAAGGAGACACACCTGCTGCACTGGGCAGAAACTTGTCACCATGGTCCCCTATCCCTTAAGTCACCGCATTCTGCCCGGTGGAGAGAGGATAGGGAATCCTCTGTAACGTGTCCTGTCTGCCTGATAGGCCTGTCCCAGGGAAGGTAGGGTGCGATTCCAGTAGTTTCTCTCTCTCTCAGACTCCCTGATACTCCTCAACCTACTCACCTCCTCCCAGAGCTCTGTCACTAGGCTGAGGAGTTCCTCTCCCTGGGCGCACCTCCCACAGGTGTGCTCGCTGCTGCCGTCCAGTGCTGGTGTAAGAGTAGGGCTCACCCTGCAGCCTGACACCTGGGTGGCAGCGTGTTCCCACCAGAGCTGTGTCTGCGAAGCTGCATCAGTCATGGCAGGTGCAGAGTGTAGAGAGGCCATGGCCTTCTGCTGGATGGATACCATTGCTCCCTGGTCCAGCCGGCAGAGCTACAGTGCCCTGCCACGCCAAGTGCCGCACCACGCCCTGGTCGCTAGCGCTCCCCAGGGGTTTCTTTTATACGTGGGGGGGTTGGCTGCCGTTGCTCCTGGCCACACCCAGGTCTCATTAGCCACTGTCGGCTGCGGGCTTCTGGTGGCTCTCTCCGCTCCCCCTCATCTTCCCCCAGTTCAGGAAACCCCCCTGTGCACCATGCTAGAGCACTCCGCTGCCGATCATGCTGGCACTGGAGCTGCTTGTCTCAGCAAGATGAGTGCAGAGAGATTGTGCAGGCAGGATATATACCACTTAAATGAATAAAGTGACTATTTAATGGTACACACATGTACATAAAAGATAGTCAAGGCTTAATGAGCTGTTCGGTTAAGCATTTGTGTGTTCACCACCACCAGTAAGCTATCCAAAGAGGCTTTCCTCACATGTGTTGGTCAGGAGGGGAAGGGCTGTCTTCAGTGTCCTCACCATTCCTGAGGTGCTGTCTGCCACTCGCTCGGATGCTGATGACTTGACCAGATATTTCCCAACTAGCCTCCTTGTTTGTTTATTTTTAAATGATTTTATACCATACCCTGTTGGCGCTTTTCCTCTTGAATCTTTTAGCTATTGATGATCCCCATCTCACTCAATTTAACCTCTGTCTGCAGTTCTAGCTTATTTTTCTCCAAACATTGCTACAGTTATTCTCACTAACAATTTTTAGTGAAATCTGAGCTAGGGTCATGCAGCTTTGCCACATTAGAGATGTGTCTTGGATCCTTGATATACAGGCAGCTAATACTCTGTGTGCGGAGCAGGAAGTTTAAAGCAGGGGACTAAAGATAGGGTTACAGCTTCACCCCTCAAAGACTTAGTATATTTTGAACCATGGTGACATTGAAATGGCTATGCTTGGTAATAGGGTCTGCTATCAGGCTGAGCCTCTGCTTGCTCCTCTGCCTAGTGGGAGGTAGTCACCAGCAGGGTTAAGGATCTTCTTAGCAGTAGCAATAATAGCTAAACCTAGTCTTGCCCCTGTTACCATGGTTCATTCAGGATGTGACGCTGCTATGAATTCAGGCCTTGAGCTGCGATTTGATTCAGCTTTTCTTAAAAACAGAGACGTATTAATGAATTCTTGACAATTTCCTGAATGTTTGTTAGTTCAGGACAACAAAATTAATGAAAATCTGTCTCTGGCTTTAGTAGTTACAAATGTAATTTTACTTATTAGATGATATAAAGCTTTGTAGTATATATATAACTTTACATACACAAAAATGTTGTTAAATACTAGCTTTTACATATATATATGTGTGCCACATATATATCACTGAAGAGCAATCAGTGAGGGAGCAATCTCTCTCAGGAGAGATTTGGATCTGTCTACTAGATACGGAGATTGTTTCAGTTCCCTTTCTATGTCGGGAGGGGAGTAAGAGCTAAAGAAGGTAGTGAAGCAATTAGGAGAACGGAAATAAATGGTGGGGGGATTACAGTATGGAAACCACTGAAATGGCAGACAGTCACCTTGGGATAGACTTTCTCTAGATGTGTGTCACCCATGATGCTGCTGCAAAAGCAAACAATGTATGTGTGACATTGCTTGCAATCAGTCTGCAAGCTATCTCTATGAAAATATGGTTAAAAAACTTACATAAAATGTTCCAGTTGATAATGATAGATTCTGAGTGTTTGCTTCTACCTGATGAAAAAAAAATCAGACTTCTATTAAAAAAAAAAAACTCTAGATGTGTGTCACCCATGATGCTGCTGCAAAAGCAAACAATGTATGTGTGACATTGCTTGCAATCAGTCTGCAAGCTATCTCTATGAAAATATGGTTAAAAAACTTACATAAAATGTTCCAGTTGATAATGATAGATTCTGAGTGTTTGCTTCTACCTGATGAAAAAAAAATCAGACTTCTATTAAAAAAAAAAAAATCTTTCCAACTGAATAGGGAAATTGGGTTCCTTCAAAGGACCTTCTGCATTATTAATAAATGAGATTCCTTCAAAGGATCTTCTGCATTTATTAATAATATGAATGAATTTGCAAGGAGGAGAAAGATTCCTTCAATTATTTTTGTGTATAACATTGAAATGCATGACTGTTCAGACAATTGGATGTGATCTAATGTAATCAAGAGTACCAGTCTACTGTCATAAGACTGTAATAGATGATTGTGTGTTCATAAAGGATGTTTAGAATTAGTGGATCAGTTCCTATGTTATCAAAAATTTAAATTACTAGCATACTTGGCATTGGTATAACTGACAGTAGAAAGTTGGTAAGTACCTACCAATTATCTCAGCTGATGATTTTTTGGCATGTTCAGCTCAGGAATGAGTTTTGATTTGTGTGCCAATATTAATTGCCTTCTCCCAAATTGGTTCTTCCCTTGCTTAACTGAGGAGAACAATAATTTGGAAGGAAACCTTTAAAAATTTCAGAAGGTGTGTTTTTAGAAATATTAATTTTAAATGTCTTGCATTTGCCTTCAGCATCTTTAGTGATCTCTCTTTGTTCTGTAATTATAACACTGAAGATGGTAAATCTTTACATTCTCAGCTTGATATAAAAGCAGTTTTTCAAGTCAAAGTAGTTTACAGTGTAAGATTTTTCTCTGTAAATGAATAGTTTTCCTTTACTCAGAATTTGTTTTTTGCTAACGTGCATGTGATTTCCCTTGCTCTTTTTAAAGTGGCTTTTTATCTTAGGCATCATCTTCAATCTAAACTTCTAGTTGCAGAAGATCAGAATGAACAATTACAGTGAAAGGTTATTGCAAATGGAATAGCAATATAAATTAGTTTCTCTGAAGTTTTACTAATTTTTTTCCCCCTTTATGTGTTCTTCCTCCATTGCTGGAAGCAGTAAACAATGTACTTGTTTATATCTGATATATTGTGTTGCTTCAGGATCTATGATGCTCTCATGGGATACTTTTACACTTGGATGCCATGTCTTCTGCTCCCCCAAAGCATTCTTTCTCAAGGTCAGTTGTAGTTTATTCATATAGAATCATAGAATCATAGAATCATTGAGGTTGGAAAAGACCTCTAAGATCATCAAGTCCAACCATCGACCCAACAC
>NW_008795259.1:10253939-10279920 GCF_000699145.1 Aptenodytes forsteri | reverse complement strand
GCCAGTTTTTGACCCAGCGAAGAGTACACCTGTCTAATGTTAGGAGACAGAACATTGTTTCAAAAGCAGTTGAACTAATATAGTCCCATTTCCTATGGGTATGTGCTTTACATCCTCAAGGTTTTCTTTCCTCCCTTCGCTTCATTGAACCCTAGCTGTTCCTCAAGCTTGTAACTTCTGCCACTGGACAGAAGACAAAAGCGGCTCTGTTCTTGTGGATCATTGTGTCCTTATGGCCAATGTCTGTTGTAAAACCATGTGTGATGGCTGCATTATTCTTGCATTTCCCACTGCAGGGACTTGCTCTGTCTCCACAAAGCCTGTGGGAATTTGATTCTCATTTGGGCTCTTTATTGCTCTGTCAAGTCTGGTTGAAATAGTCCAATTGGTCAAAAGTTTAGTAAGATTTTGTTGAGTTGGCATAACAAACTGAAGCAGGGGTAGGCAAGCAGTCTTAGGAAACTTTGGAAGATTCTGCAATTTATTTCATTTATCTGCACTCATCCAATAATGTTGAATAAGCAATGAAATTTCTGACACATCTCTAACAGTTTAACAGAAGACCCTATTTTCCTAAACGTCGTCGCAGTTGCTATCAGCCATGTATTAGGTTCCAGTTCAACAGCTCTTATAATTTAGTTTTGACAAATTGATATCTCACTTATTGTTGAAGTATTTTTCTTATCACATTGTGGTTAGTAAAGGTTGTCTTTTGTTAGCATTTCATCACATATTCTCCCTAAACTATCACTTCATCTTATGTACAATGATTGGCTCTGGTTTAGTACCTTTTAAAATGAGTACTAAACACAAGCCATAGATCTTACTGGTTCACATAAAAATGAGTATATTGTTCAGTATTGCAGAGCATAATTGAACATGTCTGTGATAATTCCTGATGTGTACAAAGACACTTCAGTGGTTGTCATTTTTGTGATCACTTAAATGAAAAAATCCTTATCTGCACAGATGGCTTTTCCTATGTGTCTTTTAGTGATCTGACTAATTTCCTTTTGGAGTATAAATTGCATATGTTGTAGACAAAATAAGCTGGCTTTCATGTCTAATGATTATATTTTAAAGGACTATTAATATAATCTTAGTATCAATCTTAATGTTTTCTTGAGCAATAGCTAGTTTTAAAAGTTCAATGTACTTTTAACCATCTGATCGAATTTTGAGTTCAGATCTTAGTTTAGAATTATATTTCCTTGATATCATTTGGATAACAAAGTCTTGGTGAGCGACGTGAGCTAAAAAAGTAAAAGCCTCTCTCTAAGAGTCCACATAATTGCAGAGCTATCTGTATAATAAATGATTTTTTGTGCTGTTTAAACTAAGGAAAAATGGGAACTAATAAAGAAGGCAGGACCTCTAGTTTGCTTATTCAAATCAAATGTACTGTGTGCTGCAAGAATGTTAAATTGTCAAAAAATGTCCTTTTGAATTACTGCAGATGCAGATGTCTCCTCTGTTCTTCATTCTGGGACTGAATGTTCTCAGCAGTTCTAGCTTCAGCTAGGCTGTGCTTCAGCACAGACTGTGCAAATCAATATGATGGGGTGTTTGTGAGGCCTTTGTTGTCATCTAAACATGAAATTAACTTATTCAGCAAGATTTTTCTGTAGTGTTATGAGGGGAGGGTTTGTTTATGTTATGACTTTAAAAATCCATGCATTGTAATAAAACTGCTTCTCAAATAGCCTTCACCTTGCAAGTTAATTTTTTCACAATTTATGTTTAGGTCTTTTTATTTATGTAAATGTATACTTAGAGTGCAAATGTGCATTTTGCTAGTTCACTTGTCTTCTGATTGTGTTTATATGTCACAATTACTACAAATCTAAAAATAATTTTTCTGGGGTTTTGTCCTTCAAATTATCTCTTTCTTGATCGTTTATGAGAAAAATAATTTAAATACCCGTACTAGTTTAGATCTTGTGTGGAAATACGAGATGGTGCTCTAAATACTTTCACTTCAAACAGTTTTAAATGCCTCTCAGGAGAAGAGGAAACTTGTTCAAGGTGTATGTTTTATTCAGAATGAATGCATCTTTGATCACACTGATGTTCAATAGGTACTGCATTATTTAAGCAGAGAAAGTGTATTTGTATCATTTGTACAAGCAACCAGTTTTGTCCATATTTTCTCATACATCTCAAAAAAAATAGATTTTTGTCCAGAAGCTTTTTGATTGTATGCTAAATTTCTAAATGTTTTTTGCTATTTTCTCTTCTCTAGGTCTACCGAGGCTCTTGGGTCTTCTTTTGCTTCCACAAATTAAGAGTGTTCCATGGTGATCTCAAGCCTTCAATAATTTATGTAAATACAAGTAAAATAAAGAATATATAATAAAGAACATCTTAAAATCTCCTATGCAAAGTTCAACTGGCAAAACAACTCAACAGAATTCAACAAAAGACTAATTCTCAAGTTATCCCATAAGATAAGTAACAGTATTTAAGGAATAACCCAACAGTTTGTTTGTTTGGTTGGTTGATTTGGTTTGTTTGTTTGTTTTTAATGGTTCACTAGTACTAATAACATGGGTATGTTGTTGTATAAATGGCCAGCTTAAGCAGTAGTACAACAGGTTCTCTATGTTGGACCTCTCTACTCAGAAACTTCTTGCCTTGCATTGGACATCTTTCTGTTTCCCTAGCAAGGGCTGGCACAACAGCATGCTGTCATTCACAAGTTAAAACCAGATTTCTGTCCAGGTGCATCTACCGTTTGGATTGCCTAAGATTGCCTGCTGTGATTCAGCTTGGACCCCAGTTTGGGTGCTGCTACTGCTGGGTTTCTGTGGTTTTCTCAAGCAGTCTCTTCCTTAAAAAAAATGTTCAGTAGCAAGGTACATCACGCCAATGCTGCGCGAGCACTTTTGTATTGGCATTAGAGGTGACAGGAGCGATGCAGGAGCAAGAACAAAGATCTGAAAAGGCAAAAGATGGTGATGGTTTTTATGAGGATCATAAATCATCAAATGTGACATGTCTTGGGTACAGCAAAGATGAGGAACAGACAGCCTTATTCTGATCAATAATGTATATGGTAAAGTCAAACAAGGGAGAAATGTCAAGATATTTATCTTCAAAAAAGAGATTTGGATAACACACACAACTTTAACTGATGTGTCAGGGTTTATAAAATTGAACTACGCTCCAAGAGACTGATGTTGTCTTCTCTGGATGTTTCGCAGAGTAGCAGATCCTTCAGCAAGCTCACTATCTTGTTTTTGCTGTCTGGGCATTCTGTATTTCCTGGACTGCTGTGTGCTGTATGACATCTTTGGGACATACTTGGCTGTATTCTGACATCTCAAATGCCAGCTCTTTAACTACCCTAGGGTGAAGTGCAACAGACCCATATAATCAGAGAATAGGTGGTTTACTTGAAATATATTCTGTATTCATTTTGATGTGTGGCTCAATTGTGATGCTTCAAGAGGAACAACAGAGGAAGTACAACTTAAAATCAACTTTAAAACAAATAAAAAGTTGTTAAATAAATATTAATAAATAGACAATGTCCTTATATGAATTTATATTTCTGAATGATGCTTTTGAATCTGGAGGAAAAACACAGGAAAAGCAAAATACACAGGAGCATACAGTTTCTAGATGCTTGAATGTGCAAACATGTGCTTGAATGTCCCCAAAATTTATAGATGAAGGTGATATCATGGTTTAACCCCATCTGGCAACTAAGCAGTATAACACAGCCGCTCACTCACTCCCCCGCAGTGGGATGGAGGAGAGAATCGGAAGGGTAAAAGTGAGAAAACTCATGGGTTGAGACAAAGACAGTTTAATAGGTAAAGCAAAAGCCGTGCATGCAAGCAAAGAAAAACAAGGAATTCATTCACTCCTTCCCATTGGCAGGCAGGTGTTCAGCCATCTCCAGGAAAGCAGGGCTCCATCATGCATAATGGTTACTTGGGAAGACAAACACCACAGCTCCAAATGTCCCCCCCTTCCTTCTTCTTCCTCCATCTTTATAGGCTAAGCATGACGTCACATGGTATGGAATATCCCTTTGGTCAGTTGGGGTCAGCTGTCCCAGCTGTGCCCCCTCCCAACTCCTTGTGCACCCCCAGCCTACTCACTGGTGGGGTGGTGTGAGAAGCAGAAAAGGCCTTGACTCTGTATGAGCACTGCTCAGCAATAACGAAAAACTCTCTGTATTGTCAACACTGTTTCCAGCACAAATCCAAAACATAGCACTATATGAGCTCCTATGAAGAAATTTAACTATCCCAACCAAAACCAGTACAGGTGACAAAGGAATCTTTTCCTAATTCTTTGAAAATAAAAGAAAGCAATGGAATAATGGTGCTCAGCCAACTTTGGAGACCCCATTAAGAATCTAGTAAAACACTTTCAAACTCTGAATGTAAGCACAGAAGTATTCCACACTGACAAATAGGTATACAACTGACTGTCTGAAGAATATAAATTGTTACTGATAATTCTCAAAGCCCATTTTCTAATTGCATCTACCTATCATATAGGCTGAAAGCTCATTATCTATAAACCAAACATTTCATTTTGACATCTATTACCATGATATCTGATTACCTTGTATTTCAATTTTGGTAATCTATAAAGAGACATAAAATTTACAAAGGCAAGCTGATGGGGACTTGAAAACATTTCACAGGACTAAAGAAACACTAACAAAGTAAAAAAAGATCTAAGCTGAAATTTGACTATAATTAGGGCATAATAATTGTCTTATTTGTTCATAGGTTTCTTTGGTAGTGCATAAAATTAACAAGCAAAACACCTGTCAGAAATATATTGTCAAGCAGGGTTGTATCACCTCAGTGTAGTTCTGAAGTATTATCAGCTAAAATCTTTGAACACAGAATCCTTGATATTAAACACTGTGTGCACCAGCAGCAGCAGTCCTCTCTCTGAGGTGCAATTAGAGATTCTGAGCTTCACTCTGTAATATTGTAGGTATAGAAATAAAGTATAGAGTGAAATTAATATCAAAACAGATTTTTAAAAGGTAGTGCATTTGCAAGTTTATTGGCTATGTTTCATATTGAGAGAGGACAGTAAGTTTTGTTGTTTATTTTTTTAAATCCATTTAAGAAGATATACACTTCCTTGAGGTATTGTCAGAGTTTACTCGGATCGGTGTTGACGGCGGAGCGGGAGTTGCAATCCCGGAGTAACGACAGATCTCAATGTGAGTATGGTCATTCTCCTTTATTCATGCTTATAACAGGGCTTATATAGTTATCTACTATAGGCACGCGCTTCATAACAACCTATGATTGGTTAACTACAGCTATACACGCGCTCACAACTCCTTCCTCATTGGAGGCTGACGGCTGGGCACACCGACCTTCGCCTCTTCCTCATCCCAGATGTAGTTCTGCTTTTGTTGTTTATCTGCTGGCGAGGTTCCCTCTTCTGCCCCGTGAAGGACGATCAGTCGTCTTTATCAGCGCGCCCCTGCTATTGCTCAAAACATGGGTTGCTCAGGGATACTAGATCATGCCCCTGCTGTATCAGCCACTCCTCCACAAGGTATGTATACACATCAAGACAATCCAAGAGTTCAAAACTTCTTTTTGTGCTCACTGTTTATTTCTAGCGATAAAACATGTTGAGTGATAATTTTTGAGTGACTGAGGTATAAACATTGCAACATTACTTAAATACCAATTTACACATTCATCTGTCTTACAGTAATGCTTATTTGTCTAGAAAATAATAAAATATACAGTTGGTAAATATTTACCTTCCTCCCCACCGTTTTGTAGAAAGGGAGATAAAATCTATTTGGATGCATGTCTCCTAGTAGTTGGCATAGACCATTAAATAGGTGCATAGGAGAAAAGAGAAAGGAAAAAAAGAGAGTGGAATATAATTCAGAGTGTTACTGAGTGGCTGACTGGGCAGAGTTGCAGAACCAAGGTTGATTCCTGTTTTAAAGTGGAAAGTCCATATTAGTAGTAAAAGTGGAAAGCTAGCATTCCACAAAATCTACTAAGGAATTTGTAGTAGTTCTGTGACAGAAATTTCAAGGGTAAAATGTTTGAGCTCTAGTTATTAGAATATTTCTTCAGTTAAAGATCCAAACTCTTCTGACCCTGTTAAGCAATATTGAAATTTTTATGCATAATGCAAAGCAAAGTGTTTCTTTTTCTGTTTCTTTATGGCCCAGAGCACTCATTACAGATGTTACTCTAATAAAAGCTGGTATTTGTAAATATTGGTATCTGAATGATCATGTGATATTTCATTTTTACTTTCCAAATTTCAGCCATTTAAGTGCTACAGGTCTGCAAAAAAAAATTCTTATCCACTGTATCTCCTGTTCAGAGTGCATTGTAGAGAGATATTAATTTATTTCCGTAGTTTATATGTGCAGCATGGAGTACATTGGATGTGTTCCCACTTACTCATTTTATTCATAATATTAAAAATTTTTAGTAAAGTTGTTTCATTTTCTTTCTGCAATGATGGGTTCTTAGAAATGAGATGGAATAAGGAGTAAAGGTGGATATGAGTGTGGCTTATGTTCATAATCAGCTCTATTAACCATCTGTGTTCATTTGATTTAATCACTATAGTCAGGTTAGCCTTTAAAATTTAGGCCTCTCTAAGGCAAAGAGGTGTTAGACCGATGAGTACCTTTTTGAAAATTTCTTCTGTTCTTTCTGAGAAATAAATTTGCTCCCTATCTTGAAGTATTCTGGGTTTGGATTCACAAACATGAAACAATAAAATATATTCCGTTTGGAAGATGGACCACTGATGCCAGTGAGCTTAATATGACTTCAACAGGTCAAGAATTGAGCACATCAGATACTTTCTTGAGGGGAAATAGGGTTTTGTTCTGTTCCAGATTCTTTATATTAACACAGTCCTTTCAAATGGAAGGAAAGAGGGATAACAAAATATATCAATACTTCTCTCAAGGATTGTGGAGTATGGCAGAAATAAAAACTGAATCAAACTTCCAGTGGAAGCTTAATTGCAGAACAGTTTTATTGCTGAGAAAGTTCAGTAATAAGATCCATTTTTCATTTTGTGTAACTATAAGAAAGAAAGATACAGATAATACTACCAGACTTTTTAGTATTCTGTGTTTGAATGTTTGCAATGTAATTGTTTACACTGAGATTGAAAATATTAATTCATCAAGTCAGGAGGTATATTTTAATAAGTATAATGTGGTATGCTATATATATGCATGTTCTGAAAAGAAGGGGATGTATAAATTTTGTGTAAAGAAATGAAAGAGAGAACTGATGCATACTTGTTGAAAATTCAGAATTGCAAAGGAAATCTGGCAGCTGGAAGCTTAAATAAGCTTAATTTATTATTACTTTTTAAAAATATGTTTTATTAAGTAGTCAGTGGAATGCCATGACTGGGAATGGCTATTGTTGGACCACTATTCCACAGAAATCAAACTTGGAGGTAGACTTCAAATGGAAAGATGACCTTTTCAAAAAGGTCTGTTTGCATTAATGGCATCATCTACTTGTCACTGGTCTCTTCAGGGGAAAAAAAAAAAAAAAAAGAAAAAAAAAGGAAAAATCTGAGCATTGGCAATGTTTTTCAATGCTACATGATAATGGCACCTCCGGTAGCAGGTCCATTGTATTTATGTCATTAAAATCTGACTTCAGTATTATGTTTTTCAGCTGCCCCTTCTGATTCAGCAGTCCTATGTGCTGATGAGATGTGGCATCTAATATAAGTCTTAAAGCTTAAAAGAAATATTCTTTCTACTTGTCTGATAAGAGAGTCAGTCATTTCCAGAAGGTCACAACCACTACTCTGCACTTTGGAAAGGGAGTCTGTCTCTAACAGACTGACTGTAGCATTAACTTCCACTGAAACACCTTGCTTCTCTTGCATACTAGTACCATAGATCCTATAGGTAATTGTAATTTCTTCAGCCTGTAAAGTGACCCTAGAATTCAGAAACCTTCCAGTAAGATGCTGGCTCTGGAGAAAAAGCTTCATAGTGAGAATGTTCATATTTCAGATCTGATAATGGTCATAGGAGATGAACAGTTACAGTTCTGCAAGAGTACTACTGGCTGTTTGAAAAGGTACTGCAAAAGGAAGAACTAAAGGCTGAGCGCTTTGTTCTTTAAGCTTACCTAGTCCTGGGAGAATGTTTCTGTTATAAAAGAAATCAGAGAAATTCTACTCTCAGCCTTGTCTTCACTGCAGGTTATCTCAGCATTTTCAGAGTCTGAAAAGTCAACACCATCATAATTACTGCCCCTTTAAAACAGCATATCTGATGTGTTTATTGGGACTGTTTGTCCATTGTAAAGACACAGATGACTAGTTACCCTCCCAAACCTCTTGATAACCTCCTTCTTTTCAGAGTGCTATGGTAGGCTGCAAAGGCATCAGGTAGGGTGTTCTGTTCAATTCCACATGTTTACATCCTCCTTCCCTATCCTTTTTAAAGAGATACATTAAGTATAATGTTTTCTGTCTTCAGAAATTCAGTGTTGTTATTGGACCCAACTCAGTCCATCTGACATAACTATAACTGAGTGGGAAATCCTTGGACTTCTAGATCCTGTGCCAACATCCAAAACCTGACTTTGGCATCTTTCAAGTAGACTGTCAGTCCATCAGACACCAGTGGAGAAAGTGCAGGTCCCTCTGGAAGTCAGAGTTTTGCCTTTAGATTAGTGGCAAAATCTGACAAGCTTAGATGTTGTGAGAATGGTATTCTTCCATTACCATCCAGAATCTTACTAACAGATTAACTTCATTTGGCTTGCAGGTTCACCCAGACTTAGATTTCTTACTCTTCTTCCAATATTGTCTGAATGCCCCAAAACCTGGACTAAATTGCTAACAATGATCAAATCAGAAATTTGTTGCTTCTCTGTCAATTTCTATTGCTCGTACTTGTAATGAATAAATATACCGTCAGGCATTGGCATATGGTTAATAGCTCCTGATAGGTAATAATCTGACCTATATGATTCTGAATGTTGTCTTTTAAGAAACATAGATGTGCTATTCAATAGTCTTTCTCATGTAGGTATTATATCATTAAAATTTTTATGATGAAACAGTCCAATTCCCAGGCCCTCCATAGCAATTTCGGCTGACAGGTGTATCCTCCTCCCAAAGTCGCTGCAACCACCTGTCAGTCCAAGGCCAAGAGTGTTGGGCAGTTGCATTGTGAAGCACGCATAAAAGGGGCAAAGAGCTCGCACATCTGTGCTGGGCAGGGGAGAAGTAGCATGCTAGAAAAAATAAAAAATAAGTCTTTCCCTTGTATTCTGCAGAAAGCAGTCACAGCTGGCTTCATTTTCTTCTTTAGCATTTCTAAGTTATGCTTTTCACTCCCCAAGCACCATTCTAGGGATTAGTCTCTCCAAGGCTCTTTTAACATTGCCTCTAAGCATCGTTTTGAACTTCTTGTAGGCTGAGGTAGCTGTTGGGTTTGTACTTACCATATAAGCATACTGTAGAGACTCCTGACTTAGACTACTAATGAATGGAACAGCTATAATCTCCTACTCCAGAAACATTGCTACTGGATTAGTAGCAATGTTTCTGGAGCTTTAAAGCAATGATGTCTTCTATGCAGATGCTTCAGAACTTAGCTGACTATATAAGGAAATAATTGACTACAGAAATGCACCTTGTCTTGGCCATGACAAACTACTGACTCTATGGTCATGAGCTCCTAGAATGCTCTTGCTGTTTCCCTGACAGCCAGTGAAAAGTAAAATTTCATTAGATAGCCACCGTGAATGGAGCTATTTTGAACTGCACAACAAGACATGCCAAACCCTCCATTCTTTGTTGGCTGCTTATGCTGCCCTTCCTAATTATGGAAGAAATTCTCTGGATTGACTATTGTTTTCCTTGGTAGACTCTTCGGATTGCTTCCTGCAAGTTTGAGAGACTTATAAAACCTGTTTCACACATTGATAGAATCAGAATTGATTGAGTTATCTGCTGCATTACCCATTTCAGAGCATGAGGTCATTTGGTGTACAACTCTGGATATCAGCTGGTACTTTTAGTCAAGAACATGAACTAGGGTATATGAGGTGCAGGTGCAATATCAATGGAAATATAATGTTTTTTTTTAAAAATATTGCATTTCCTGTCATGGGAATAATCAAGTTTTGAATCTCATGCTAAAAAAAAATGCTGCAACATTAACTTTACGTATGTCTTTGGGTATGCTACCTTTGAAACAAGTCATAAGATGCCTAGTTATAAATCTGATGAGAGGCCAATTCACTGATTCCAAAGAAGTCTCTAATAAAAACTAAGACTACATTATAATACATCAGATAAAAGTATAATCAATCTTGTCCCTTCCTTGCAGTACCTTGTTTAGTTCATCATGTTAGTTTAGCTTATAGATCCTAAAAAAATTCAAACATTATTTCCAGGTATAAAACTTTCTACTTCAGGATTCCTTAAAAGAAATTTCTCCCATTATATACAGGGGGATAGAATGATTAGCTAAAGAGTTTTATAGTATATGACTTGAATTTATTTTTGTACTAACATTTTTTTTTACCATTCTTTCTTCTGTATGTGAAGACAGCACGAGCAAATCTACAGGAAAACATTCAGTTAAGTCAGCTTTGCCCTTAGCTAGCAAGAGCTTCTGAAACGAAACACTATAAGCATCACTGATTATTCAGAGTAATGCTCCCCTATTAATGATCTAATTTCTTACTATACCTTACTTTCTTGATTTTGATTTGCTTAGTAATCCCTTGTTTAAATCAAACTATTGATATCTAAATGTCTATAACAGAAAACTCCTTTTTCTTTTTTTTTTTTTTATCTGTTTGTTACTCACTGTTAAGATGAGGCTTTGGTTTATGGTGATTCTTCTATTAAAAGAAGAATATGAAAGTCTAAAGGTAAAAGTAAAAAAAATTTGATTCCGAGCTTCTTTATCTTCCTTGAGAATAGTCTGTGGCATGGATGATCTAGGACAGACAGGAAGCACCCTGAATAACAAGGGATTCCATAAATTCATAATAAAAGTTTATATCTAAGGAACTAACTAAGGAGCCAGTCTAGGTTTAGACTTTACTTACATTCACAACAATTTTCTAACGTTCGTATACTTGGAGACAGATTCTCAAGGAGAACAAATCAATATAGTTCCCCTGAGATAAGCTAAGCTATACCTATTTGCATTCATCATGATTTTGATATTACTTGATTAAGTTTTCCTGTAACTTAGTTTTGTGGTTATTAATATTTAATGATGTAGAGTTATATTTATTTATCTTGTGATTGACACTCAAAAATTTCAGAGTTGTCAGTGGTTTTCCCCACATTTTTCTGCATCACAAATCCTTTCCATAACTGACACAGCATAGGCACTGACTTTTTTAAAAGAATCTTTCATGGAAGTGTACTAGACATTGGTCTTTAAACACGTAGTGGTAACTGAAGATGTCCTAAGCAAACAAAGCAGAGTTCTTAAAAGGTAGCTGAAAATCCATGCCTTTCAAATTGTTTGCATTTCATTTTCTTGAATACTTTGATGTCAATTTCATAGTTGTCACAGATACTTCTAAGCTGGCCAATCCTAAATTTATCATCCAAAATGCAAGCAGGAAAAACCCCCAGTATTTTGTTGGTTTCAGAAAAAATCCATGCTGACTTTATGCATAATGAGGTCATGTAAGCCACAGGTGACACCAGTAGCAATCTAGGCCAGCCTTCTCCATCTAATGCTGGTTGATACCAGCTCTTTCACAGAAAAAAGCAAGAATTCAAAATGAACAATAATGACCTTAAATGAAGTTTCTTCCAGACTAATTTCAGATGGTGATTGGTTTGTGCCTTCAGAAGAAATTGGAAATAAAAACTAGTATCATCTGTTGTAATTTTGAATTACTGAATCCTTTTCTGTCACACTGTTATAGTGACCTCTTTATATATATTCAATGTTATGTAACAGAATATGGAGCTCATTCTGGTTACACTTTATTATATTGTTCTTTATAAATGTAAAAATGGGTAAGTTAAATTGGGCAGTTTCTTTCCTGTGTGTCTTGTTTCTTTTCCAAGTGACAGATATTTAAGTAATAAGTAAGAGACATTGAGACAACCCTAGCCTTTTGATGACTAGTCTTTCTTGCCCTTCATCTTAAGTCTTATTTTTTCTGTGGCTTTTAGAAAAAAGAAGGGAGAGAAAAAAGCACAAGCTGATCTTATTCTTTTAAAACAACAAATACAATGAATGAGGTGTGATCGCTATGCAATCCTTCTGTGATTTGATTTTTGTGCATGAAGTTTCTAAGATTTTTAAGATAGGAAAAGCAAAGGAAACCAGATTGCACGATTTTATCCTGCTCTCATTGGACTGGGATTGGTCCAGCATAACACTGGAATCTGGTTCTGTTTTTTCTTTTGCTAGATATGAAGTTCACTTATCAATGTAACTCTTTCTTCGAGAGACCTATTAAAGTGAAGCAGTTGCATAATTTTATAAGCTAATTTTCAGGCATTCTCACAAGGGAAAACCTCGGCCCAAAAACTGACAGTTTGAGAAAAGCAGTGATTGAAAAGAGGAGTTTTAGCTACACTGTAAGGATTGTAATTTGTTGATATAGAAGTTCTATCAGACCTTACGCCAATGTAGATGGCTTCTTTTGACAGATGGATTTTTTTCTGCTGATACGACTGCATTGCCTTTTCATGTGATGTGTACTAAGATGTCAAAAGCTTTCTTCTTGGGAGGTTGTCTAGACCTGTTTGAGACCTGTTTATTAATAGTGAGAAGCAATGTGGAGAGGAAAGAGGGAGGGGTTTTTTTAGTACCTTCCGGCGTCGTGTCTGCAGTACTTTGTAGTTCATATGCACTGGGACAATTAGCACAATGGAGGAAAAAAAGACAAGCATTCTCAGTTATATTTGTTGTTAGTATTCACAACAATAAAAGTACAGTATGTTTACAGACACTGTGCATGTTAAAAGATTCACTATATAATCCATTATAATCTATTTTACATGGGATGGTTCTCAGATAGGCTGGAGTAAATTTCTTGATTTTTATGAAGTTGCTTTGGATTTGTACCAGAAATACATATGCGTCTCTTTTTTCACACTGTATATGTCAATCTGTCATTCTCCAAAGCTGCATTCCTGGTATAATTTACTGTGTACCATATTGCTGATGAAAGGTTTATCGCCTGATGAAACTAATTGCTATGGATTATGCAATGTTATACAGCTCTTTGAGAAATCTAGCAGTTTTACATGACTATAAAATTAGTCTTTTACTATATAATTAAAATAATACTGTCTTTGTCCCGATTACTTTATGGTTTGATTGACATGCACACATGCATGCATAAAATAGTTAATACATATAAAAATGAAATTTACTCTGCCAGCCTTGGTCATTCAGAAATGATATACAGCAAGTGCAAAATCGCGTACAGTCTAGTGATTTAGAGAAAGACAATGAAACAGGAGACAGGATTTATAGAGCTCATCCTGTGCCATCTATTCTTATGGATATGGGAGAGAATTTATAATCCACTCTGCTTTTTCCCTTGTGTGTAAACACAAATAACAGAACAATGATTTTGTTTGTGACTGTTTGAAGACAGAAATTATGCCTTGGGGGGAAGTTTATCAACGCCATGCAAGGCCTTTGCTGTAGGGAGATATGTTACTGGAAAAATATAGAAAAGTATATACATACACACATATGTACAAATATACATGCACATATGTTTATACACCAATGGATCTTACTTTCTCAGCTTGCCAGGGCTCTGACCAGCTGTGTTACTGCAGAAGAGTTAACAAAGAGCAACTGAATTTCAATCCAAACAGGGTGGCCTTCTTTTCTGGGTGGTGCAGCTGCTTCTGAAGCAGAATCTACAATAATAACAGCTTTGCCCTTCCATTTGGCAAGATCAAGACTCTTCTTCTGGCATAGGAGTACAAAAAACAGCAGGTAGGAGATGCTGATAGTAACCCTCTATATTTGTCAGATTTTCATTAAAGGGATAAATGTTCTGTAGTCTTTGGCAAAGACCAGTTGCTGCAATAACCACTGCTTTCAATCACTGCTTCCTTTTCCCTTCTTCCAATTCCCGTCATCATCTTCTGGGTACTTAAATAGGTTCGTTCTTCGTACTGTTCTGTTTTAAGAGGCTTTTGGGGATGTTTGTATATTTTTCTTGGGTTTATTTTTGTTTTTCTTCCCCTCTGTCACACCTTCCCGTTTTTTCTTGGGGAAGTTAATCTCTTGTGTTATAATTATCAGTGTTATCTCTTCTGGTATCAATGTGTATTCTGGAAAACTGCTTAGGTATTGTTTGTCAAAACCTTCACCTTCAGGGGTGCTAAAGTAAATGCAGTACAGTGAGGAATTCCAAATTCCTTTATCTTGGAGCTGTTTTAGTTCATGCTAGTGTAACTTCTTTTTTTTTTTTTTTTAATAACTTTTGGTGCTTGTAATCTTGAGGTGCAACTTCCATACAAATGCATCTTTAGCTTTAATTGGAAAAAACCCAGAGCACCATAAAGTGGTTTTAAGTTCTTAAAGGGCACCCTGTAACTAAACTGCTGAAATGGATTGTCTTCATAACTGAGGCGGTTTCAAACTGTAGGGTTTTTTCTCAGACATTTTAGTCCAAGCTTTCAAAATCTGATACTTGGCATTGGTTTGAAATAATTTGCATGGAGATGTCTTCTGAATGCATATCAAAGCATCCAGTAGTATGTCAGTGCAAATAATTTGATTTTAAGGGGGGGAGGAGCGTTGTTTGTTTGTTTGTTTTTTAATTTACTGCAGCTGAAATGGACCAAAGAGCAAAAGACCCATTAGTGTGAGCTCAGAGCAGTACAAGAAAGGAGAGCCGATATGGCTGTCTCTCCTGTAGTGCTGATGATAGCAAAAATAACCTTAGTCAGATAACTGAATGCTGTTGAGCTTTTTGGAGCAAATGGAATGTTTTAAGAACCAGAATAGATGACTGAGACTTAGAAATAGTTATTAAAATTGAGACAGAAAGAGAAAATACATTGTACCAGTTTAACTTTTTAATTCCAAATCTAAAGTGAAAATGCTCTTTAAGAAGTTCAGAGAACAAAACCAAGATCTTTGAATCTGTCCTTATATTGTGCTTTGTCATCAGTCTTTTCCCCCCTCCTTGTAGTTAAGTTATCTGGTTTTAAACTTCACCAATAATTATTAGGAAAGAAGAAAACGAAGTGATAGCTCAGTAGATTTGAAGCAATTTTTTTTTGTTTTCTTTTTTCTATTCTAGGTTATGTTTTTTCCCTGATATCTGCACTAGAATTGTGATGCTTTTTCTATGCTTGCATGTGTTCCTGTTCCAAAGAAATTTTAAAAATCGGAATAGTTGCTGCAACAACTCAGAAAGAAGGAACAGAGGGGTTTCTTCTGAAGTCTATTGTGTGTACCTGGTAAGATACTACATCTGACTATTCAAAAGTCCAGAAGGAAAGAAATCTAGGACTCACATTTTCACTCATTGTTTGAAAGTTACATATGTCCTTTTATTTATACATCCTAACATTCCTAGTTGGCTTTATTTATATATGGAAAAAAATCACAATTTTTTTGAGGACTGAGCTATTTGATAGTAAATAGAAAGCATGTGTATGTTAATGCTTTCACAATTAAAAGACAGCATAATATACCATAGCATTTTTGAACAAAATTCATACCATTTAAACAATTTGGATCCCAGAGTTTCTAATCAGCTTTTCTTTGAAACAGCTGTGGTATGAATACTTGGTTGACTACCAGAGTGATAATGCTGATTTTAGGAGTATTACAAAATTCTTCTAGGTTTCTCATTTAGCAATTGTGCAGTTAAAAGTGGCTCTAGAAATACTATAAATTAAAGACTGCCAAGTTTTCCTATCTGGAACTTGATCCATTGTAGGAAGGAATAATTTTGTTCAGAATCTGAATGCTTTAAAAAGAAGTCATCAAAATGTGGAGAGAGTTTCAAACCAGGACAGGTACTGTGTGACTTTTGTGGCCTCCTTATTTTGGTTGATAAACAGTTGAGGCATCTGTTGACAGCAGCTAGATCTGGAGTGGTTTGTTATCACTTAAATTGGTGCAATTGTGAGAGAGATGCTGTCATCAGAGTATATGCTCATCTTGATATTTAGGCCAGTGAACTTCAAAGAGAAAAAGGATCATTAATTTTCTAGTTCTTGGCAGTGTAAGTTTGAGCCTTCCCTTTCCTGTCAGAATGAAGGAGTGCTCAGCATTTTTTTTTCTTCTCATAGGGAAAATTCTATTTCTTTTTCTTCCAGCTTCCCTGATTAGCACAAAAGTAAAAGTAAGCTTCAGCTCTACCTCTCAACTCCGAGTAGACAAAGTACTCTAGCAAGACAGAAATGCGTCATAAAGAAGCAAGGTTCTCAAGAAAGAAAGCATGGAAAGTGAAAGTGACCCATTTGCGTATGCTATGTAGGTCATGGCAAATCTACCACAGCTCTTCTCATTGGCTTTTATTGCATAAAATCGCACAGATCTAAAAGTAGGAAAAGGAAGAATCATCTACCCTTTTCACAGTCAAATGTAAGCCCTCGGTCTGGTTCACTTCTCATCCAGGCAAGGAAGATCAGCTTATTTTGACACCTGCTGGCAGCTTACATGATACCTCAAAAATTATATTTACAACATGATTAGCTACATGTGCATGTGTGAACTTGGAAATGTTTATGTGTATGTGGGGGGATTATTACTATTCTTCCACTACATTAAGTTGATTGGATTTTGGACTGGATTGGATTGGATTTTGTATGGAGCCAAGTAGTATATATTTGCTTAAGCATATATCAATACAAATGCATGTAACAAAAATAGCTTCAAATCTATTTCTTTGCACCTCGTTTAAAACATAAAGCAGTGTGCTAGATTGTTAGGCTCTGTTGACATCTAGTGGCTACTGGAGTAATGGCAAGCTGTTTAATCTTTCTACATTGTATAAAGGAAGCTTGGTGAGAACAAGTCAAAATATAGCCCTTTGTAATATTTTTATTTTTTTCTGATCAGTAAGAAATGTCAAAATAGTGATGCTATTTTAACACTCCTGGTGATTGGTTGAGGTCTTCCACTATGGAGTTTGAATAGTGCTATTCTTGAGACTTGTTACCCTTTTAGAACTGAAGGAAAACTGATTCTTTATTCACAGAGGCCTCTCTCACACTAAGTGCTCAGTATTATTTCATTCTTCCCTATGTTTAACATGACTCTTTAATTCTTCAGTGATGTGATTTTTACTTCAGAGTAGACAGCATCAAAATTCAGTCTCAATTTTATCCCATTTCATTTTAATGATGCAAGGGAAATGATTATCCAGATTTTTTATTAGATTACCTATGAGGCCCTTGGTAGGTGGCTGAAAGTATGTTCAGAGAAACTACAGTTTATTAGAAGGCAGTCAGAGGAGTTGTTGTGGTTTCTGTTTGTACCTCTGAAAATACACCTATTTTTTTTAACATTAAGCATGTTATAATTTTTTTCAAAAATAACTGCAGTTGAAAATCTTTGCTGCTTTTTTTTTGTTTGCTTGTCTTTTCATTTGTAGATACAGAGGGAACAGTTGCCTTCCTATCTCTTCTATGTATGACATATTGTAAAACTCGAAACTTTCTTGGAGGGAAAAGCTTTTAATGATTTCTAACCTTTAATAGGTTTTATGCAGCTGTGATCTTCAAAACTACCCCTGAATTATAATCTCAATATTCAGATGTACTGCAGGGTTAAAAGAGATTCATGTGAAGAACCCCTTTCAAAAACTCAGTTTTCTATATCATGTGGACTTCCCGTTCACTGTTTCATGCTTTCATTTTAAATTAACTTCATAAGAATAAAAGTTATGCTTCTGTACTCTTCAACGTGATTATAACAGCCATGGTAGAAAAGATGAAAATCGTAAGCTGTTTCTAGTTATCTAGCTGTCTGTGAAGGTCTAGACCAAAAAAGCAGTCTGGTTTAGGTCTTGCTGTCCTTTTGCCTCCATCAAAATGAGAATTCATTTTATAATCAATTTCTTCTTTTAGTTAAGGCTAGGCGGAAAATTACAACTTCTATGGAAAATCGCATGTAGTAATCATGTTTGAGTTATGTTTACTCATAGTTGAGTAAACAGTTTGAGTAATCTGGTAGTTTATATATTTATGTAAAACTTAGTGGTGAAGAGTACCCTGTTTACATATACAGAAGCTGTGATACACTAACTGCTATTTATGTATCTATCTCAACCCTTTTTGGTTGTGATAACTTGCAGTTATCTTATCTCCCTACAATTTAGCTGGTGTTTTTTATAATTCCTGATTGCCTTATATTTAAATTACAGTCAAGCAGATTAGTAAGACTTCTTTACTACTGGAAAGGGAGTGGTAATACCACTGTATAGAATATTTTGGGCCAGAAGAGGTACTATACAGTTTAATAGGAAATCATGCTTAAATAAGTAATTGCTAAAAGTGTCATGTTTTTGTTACGGTAGGTTGAGCCATGGTTTCTAGAGGGCTGTTTTAGAGACGCAATGTATCTGTTAAGAGTTGAATGACAAAACCACAGAGCTAATAATGGAGTTGTCAGTCTCAGAAATTTACTGTTTATTTAACAAGCAATTTGAGGAATATTTGTTGCTATTTTATATACTGGAAATAATGGTGGGGGTGGGTTGGTTTTAAAGGACAAGCCAAGTTAGTACAATAAAGTGCTCAAAGTCCTATGCAAGCTACTATTTAAAAGGTACCAGTGTGCAGAACCTTTGAACTCAGCTTTTAAAACACATTGCAAACTCCACAGTCTTTCTGTGCTTGGTTTGTGTGCACCACCATCTGTTTTCTGTTTTTTCTTATAGCACAACAAATTAAATATGGAGTACAGCAGTACTGTATAAATATTCATATCGAGGATACCAGCCTTTATTACATGTAAAAAGCCAATTTCTTGTTTTTATTATGGCTTGTAGACAAGAGTGCATGTTCCCACTCATATAGAATGGGAACACCTCTCACATCTGTCATAGGCTTGAAGAAAGATGAGGAAGAAATCCTGGTCTCTGGATTAGTATAAGAAATTTGTAAATAACAGGCAAATCAGGAAATCAAAAAAACATGTATTTGAATTAGTTGGTACCAGTGAATCATTTCATGAAAGAACTAAACTAGTTTAGAAGTTTAGAGATTTAGTTCTTTTTTTGGAACCAGTAAGATTTAATATATTAAATCTTAGACTACAGTCTAAAATAAGTTCCTTCTTACCTAAATAATAATTTTAAAAAAAACCCCTATCTTTCTAGACAATTTAGTAAACCAAATGAATACTCACCTAGCTGATTTTTTTTTTCATTCTTCCAGGGCATTTTTTGGTCAGGGTTTTCTGAATCTTTAAATGTTTTTTGCAGCCCACCATCTCCAAACTGGAAGGCAAATTCTCAAGTCTATTTATATTGTTTTCTGTTGTTAAAGAAAAATATGTTCTTCTCGTGTTTTCTATTTCAGTTCTTCTTATGCCTTGGATATGCATAGGATAGGCATCCTTATGCAGCTAGGATCCTTCCCACAAGAAAATGACAGTGACTAAGAGTGTTATCTTTATTTGTATTACAGTATTGCTTTCTTCCTGTGCAGCAATGGACAGAGTTCCCTCATCCCATCAGGTAACCACTCTGCCAGTGGTTACCTGTATCCTCTGGGGACCCCTCTCAAGCATTCTGAGTAGGAGAGCAGGCTGTGTGTTCTGAACCAAAGCATTTCAATGTTCCGCAAGCTCAACATATACTTTTTTTTCTATTTCTGTTGCTGGGCTTGCTTGCTTTATGACCCTCCAGTTTTAAGACAAGTCATGTGTAGATCACAAGTGGCTTTCCACCTGTTACCTGCAATAGTACTGTTAGAGCTTGCAGAAATTTGCTGATGTACTGTCCTGGAAAGTCAGATCTGGCCTCTGTCAGATGGTCTTCCTTGTAACAATTCTCAGTACTTTCTGTTCCTCACCAGTATCATTGTATGTAAATTACCAATTTAATTTGGACCTTTAAGGTGTTTTGTTGGACTTGATACATTTACAATTAGTTTACAGCATATCCTTTCCATGAGGTCACACTTCTTGGTTACTGGGGTTGGATTGTAAAATCTGACCCATTAGTTTTCCGACTCTTGGTTTTCTGACTTGTCAGGCAAACAGTGTTTGCTTTATTTTATCTTTGCAGACTTTTGATGTATTTAGCATATAAATTATTCTATCTTGACAAATGTTCTGATGCTGTTTGATGTTGCTATAAGTTGAATGAAATTTCAATGTAAATTTAGCTTGTTATCTTTATTTTTTTAGCTAATAGCAGTTATCTATTTCATTCATCTGTGACTATTCTAAAGCTTCATAAACAAAATAATATGAGATAAAATAATATGAGCTAAAATCACAATGTTAATCTACTATTGCTCTGGATACCAGTATTTGGGAGATACTGGAGCAAGGAAGCAGATGGCAGCTTACATCAATATTTCACACCTCTGATAAGAGATAAAGTAGAAGGATTCATAATACAGTCTCTGAAACTTCACATAGGGCCTTAGTGTATGTGTTTCCAAAGAAAAGTACTACGTCCAGTTTCCAGAGACTTAGTAAAGAGAGGGTGTCTTTCAAGTATTGATAAATGAAGAAAGAAGTATAAATAATAAGGGGCACATATAAAGAAAACATGCAGTGGAGGACCTGAGTCTGAAATGACAGTAAGGCATTTCATTAAATGAACTATTCTGCTATAACCCAGATGAAATTCTGATAGTATTTGAATAAACATTTGAAGACTAACTCCCGTGGAGAATGCAGTGCACAAAGCAGTATATTTAACTGTCAATAGATAGGTACTGTGAAGACATGGGGGTAGTTCTAACTACGCTTGGTACTTGCAGTAAAGTGAAGACAAGTTAGTCAACAAGCCAAATCACATGCAACAAACATGCATTTCAGTTCTGAAGGCTAAGCATAACAGCATTCTTGGTGGGAACTAATGGAACTTTCAGTGCAACAAAGTACACAATCATTTTATTTATTGGATGTTAAATGTAATGATGAAATTATAGAAGAAATGCATTTTTTTTCCTCTATATCTTGTTCCTGGAATGACTCCACAGCAGTGCTAAGGAAAAGAGTTATGAATAGGCTGAGACAAGTAAAAGTATAAGGCAAAACAGGATAAAGCTACCCCCAAAAAAATGTTTTCCAGTGCTGTCTGTGGCAGTGACATTTCATTTAAAATACCTGGGGGGATGTGGTGGAGTGGTGTGAAAAGAGGAGTTTATCACTGTTTCATGGATTTGGATAGATTTTTTTTTTTAACATTAGGTTATTTCAAGGTGTAATTCCCCTTTATTTTGAGTAACGATGAGAAAACCATACAAAGTTGTAGTACTACTTTACTTCATCAACTTAATTTTTATGGTTGGAAAGACTTGGTTTTATATGCTTCATACTCTACCCAGTAGACAGTGGTAATTCATTGTGATGTTTCCGAGCTAAGGGCAAACTTCTGCAACTACCAGACTTCAGGCAGTTTTATGTTAGGTACCCTAGCTAGTTTTCTTAGGACTCGTTCCTTTACCTTTTATTCAGTGTTTGCTCAGTTTTACTTAGTGTTTCACTCTTCCTTTCTGCCACCACCAATCATCTTTGTGCTTATCATCTAGTAACTACTTCGTACTTGTCTTACAAAGACTGCTAGCTGAGACATCAGATTGAGCTCTGTATCTGTAAAAGAAAAAATTGGCACCCTTAGGATCAGTAAAAGCACTTGGAAAAGCAGTAGGCTAGTCAACATCAGACAAACTAGACTTATCCTTGTGGTATACTGTGGTATACTTAAGGATACTTCTTTTTGTGATATAAGATAAGGTCACTGCATGTCCTAATAACACCTCTGACCAGATGGTTGATGGCAGATGAGGGAGAAGCATAAAAACTGTTGCCTATAGGAACAAGGTACATCAGTACTTCTTAGTGTTTGCTATTACAAGAAGAATGTATACAGAATTAGCAAATAGAAGTACAAATATCTGGCATAAAATGACATCTTAAATATCTCAGCATAATGATTTTTTTTGGATCCAGCTAGGATTCCCATAAATACTGACCAACTACTTCAATAATATGGCATTATCTGTCATTATATCATTACCACAGAAAACATAGAACTTCTCTATTTCTCTCAAAAAAGCACTTTGGCATTTCTGTACGCAGGTAGCTTGGTCATGTTTAACAACAAAATTAAAATCCAGAAGACTTTTTGACCTTAACTTTTAGGGCTAGCTTGATCTTCTCTGGATGAAATCCTGACCTTTGGACTGTGTTCAGCAATTGGTGACATGTTACCTGTCCCTTATCTAACTTTAATACCTTGGACAGAAGACACTTATTTAAAACCCCCATCTGGGAATGGGGTAGTGCTCAAAAAGATAAAGTCAAAGAGCCAGTTAATAACTAAATAAACCTCTACAAGTAGACCATTCAGCCACTGCAGCAGGATCTGTGGTACTGCTCTAGTAATATAAACACCCTAAGTGGCTTTAGGCCCTGAGTAATTGTAGAGAAAGAGTGGCTGCAACTGAAAATCTATGCTTAGGTTCAAGTATTCAGTAATATGAGTGGCACATACTGTTCCCTACAGGACAGACCTCTTCTTGCTCTCTCAACTAGATGAATTTCAATAGAGTATGTTTTTCTTCCCTATATGACACGTTCTAAAGCTGCAATGAGATTTGCTTGTCAGAAGAACTAGAGCATACACTGCATATTTAATGTTAAGAGAATGAATATATTGTATTGTTTTAGCATGTTTGCTGTATTACAGGATAGTATTACACATCTACTTTGCTTTTCAGACCTTTTGTAACTATATCTGACACACTAGAAAAAAATTTACTTCATCATATGCATGTCAGCCTTTCTTGGGAATCAAGGAGATACATCACCAAAGCACAAGCAGTTAATTAGTCTGAGAGCTACAAGACAGAAACATGGAGTTTTTCCCAACATTATACACTTAGTAGCAGCAGCTAGGTCCAGTGCCAAAACTGGGAGACCAGTAATTGTTTATTGTTATTGAAACCTTTTTTTTTTGTTGCCCAGAAAATGGTACACCTTGTTATTCTCCTTTAGGATATAATCTCTGAAGAATTATTGACTCTATATGCATCAAAAGGTTTGATTCTTTGAGGTGTGTAATGAAGCATTGAACACACTAATTTTTTGTTTAATCCTTAAAAGCAGGTAATCTGGGATTTGTGCAATTTTTGCAACTGAATATGTGCCTATCTGTACACATATCAGGGATCACTTTTAGAGTGTTTAAAAGACTGACAAGTCAGATGAGTTTCAAATTTCAGAACACTGGATTGACATTAATTAACAATACACACTGCTAATAATTAGTTCTTACCCATTATCCATTATTGTCACTCCATATAGAATACAATTAGTCATTTAAAAGTTTATCTACAATTACCTGTGAGTATGCTACACCAGGGAGTTTATGCCATAAAGTTAGCAGTGGCTGTGATCCTTGATGGTCTTAGCTGTGGAGATCAAAGTAATGAGGCTTGAGATGTCTCAATGAGGGAACTGCTGTGGGCTACTTATTTATTCCCTGCCTTTCCAGTTTCACTGTTTTATGTTCCTCAGCCTCCTCCTTAGAGGACAATAGGGAGGATCTATCTGCTTCTGACATAGCTCATCTTAAATTTTTGGATCAGGACTCATTCTGGTTTTGTCAGTCATTTTTCTTCTATGTTTTGCAGGATTATTCTGGTTGCACCAGACACCCTTCTGCAGGATTATTTTGGTTTTACCACACATCTTTCCTGCCTGCTTTCATCCTTCGTTCTCATCTTGCAGATTTTACTATGTGCATGCTTTCCTGTACCTTGTTTGGACAACTATACCACAAGTCCCTGTTTGTCCTTTTGTGGTTGCCTATTATTTATACTTAGTGGCATCACAGTGTTAACAAAAGCTTATGTATAATCACCTGTTATACATGTTTCTACGCCTTTTCTTCAAGGGAAGCTGTGGTGGGTTAGCCCTGGCTGGCTGCCAGGTGCCCACCAAGCCGCTCTCTTAATCCCCCCTCATCAATAGGAGGGTGGAGAAAATACAACGAAAAAGCTCGTGGATCGACATAAGGACAGGGAGACCACTTATTAATTACTGTCATGGATGAAACAGACTTGACTTGGGGAAGTTAATTTAATTTATTGCAAATTAATAACAGAGTAGGATAATGAGAAATAAAAATAAAACTAAACCCACCTCCTCCCAATCCTCCTTCTTCCCAGGATCAACTTCACTCCTAACTATTCTACCTTCTTCCCCTCCCCAAGTGACGTAGGGGGAGAAATAGGGGGTTGTGGTCAGTTCATAACACTTCATCTCTACCACTCTTTCCTCCTCACTCTGTTCCCCTGCTCCAGCATGGGGTCTCTCCCACAGGATACAGTGTGGATATCTGCTCTGACATAGGCCTTCATGGGCTGCAGAGGGACAACTTGCTTTACCATGGTCTTCTCCATGGGCTGCAGGGAAAGCTCTGCTCCAGTGCCTGGAGCACCTTCTCCCTCTCCTTCTGCACTCACCTTGATGTCTGCAGGGTTGTTTCTCTCACATTTTTGTCACTCCTCTCTCACAGCTGCTGTACAGAATTTTTTACTCTTTCTTAAATATGTTGTCATAGAGGCACATTGCTGATTGGCTCGGCCTTGGCCAGCAGTGGGTCCGTCTTGGAGTCAGCTGGCATTGGCTCTATTGGACATAGGGGAAGCTTTTAGCAGCTTCTTACAGAAGCCACCCCTGCAGCACACACACACACACACACACACACCCCCGGCTACAAAAACCTTGCTGCATAAACCCAATACAGAAGTAAATGTCAGATATATCTTGCTTAATCTGCTTCTGCTTCAGGAGTGCACAATGCTTATCTGAGAAGATACCTACTCAGGACTTGAGACAGAAAGTCACTATTAACTAGTTACTGAACATTATATCAGAAAACAGTGAGCTGACAGACCTGATTCATTTCCATTGTCCTGAACTTAGGCAGGAAAGTGAAGAGGAATGTGAGCAGGTATATGTACTGTGGTCCACAATTAGTCTTCATTTTATTTCTGCTGAGGACCACTAAGCTTGAGTCCTAAGGTAACTGGGGAAGAACAACAGCCAGTCCGTGTTATATTTAAAAAAAAAAAAATAAATAAATACAAAAAAAGCCAAAACCAACCGAATAGGATCATAGGGGATAAAGGAATTATATAATTATTTTAACTATGTGATGAAAAACAGGTATGGGACTTCCAAAATAGTAACTAGTATGATAAGAACTGCATGTAGGATTTGCTTGTACTTCTGTGTAGATCTAAAAATGAAAATAAACTGCAGTAGCCTTTCCTAGGCTATTTGGTTTTATCCTACAATATGTTTCTTACTAATATTGCTTGAAGTCCTCAAATTATTTGAAAATCAATTACATTGGAAATCAATTATTTAAGAACAGAGAATCACACTAAATGAGGAATTAGGGCACACACTTATGGATGAGGTCCTCTATAGACAGATAGGAGCAGATACACATTCACAAGCCCTGGTCCTCATGGGGGACTTCAACCACCCCGATATCTGTTGGAGGGACAACACGGCAGGGCATAAGCAATCCGGGAGGTTCCTGGAATGTGTCGATGATAACTTCCTTCTCCAAGTGATAGAGGAGCCAATAAGGAGAGGTGCTATGCTGGACCTTGTTCTCACCGACAAGGAGGGGCTGGTGGGGAATGTGAAAGGGCAGCAGTGACCATGAAATGGTGGAGTTCAAGATCCTTAGGGAAGCAAGGAGTGCGCACAGCAAGCTCACTACCCTGGACTTCAGGAGAGCAGACTTTGGCATCTTCAGGATCTGCTTAGTAGAGT